>NW_009631458.1:290-940 GCF_000690535.1 Cariama cristata | reverse complement strand
GTGCGACAGAGAAAAAAAAAAAAAATAAAAAAAAAAAAAAGGGGGGGGGGGGGGGATGTAAATTGCCTTTGTGCAGCTTTTCCACAACTGCACAGGATTCTGGTGTAACTGGAATGGAGTAGGTTCAGACAATTGTAGGTCAATGGAGGATGGAAGGGACCTGATGTGATCACTAGTCAACAAAACCAGAGAACCCTTGCTCAAAGCAGAGCCTCCTTATTTTAGATCAGGTTGCTCATGGCTTCATTCAGAATCATCTTGAAAACTTCCAACAATGGAGACTGCACAACTCCTCTGAGCAACCTGGTCCTCTGCTTGCCTATCCTTAGGTATGAAGTGAGCTAGCCTTTCAGTAAGTTTTAGTCCAGACCCTACACTTCTCTCGTCTTCTCTCTGAGGAGAATCATGTTTTCCTTCCCTCCGTGATCAAATTAACCCTGCACTGCTTATCAAAAGATGTCAAACTTCCAGAATTTCAGTTACACTTAAGACAGCTTCTGGTAGAGAAAACTGGAAAAAAAAGGTTCTTCTCGTTGTGGACTTTGTGTGCAAGTGTGTGCATGGAATAGCAAGGTGGGGAGTATTTGCCATTTCTATGTATATTAAGCTGAAGACTTCCTTAAATATTTGTGTAGAAATTTGAACAAAGG
>NW_009631458.1:0-259 GCF_000690535.1 Cariama cristata | reverse complement strand
AGGGGGGGGGGGGGGGGGCCTGGGCATATGAAAAAAAGTCTTTTAAGGATTTTAAGATAGCTAACAATGTGATATGTCTGTATATTCCCCAACTATGAGAGTACTAATGTTCACTGTGGTTTTTTCACCTTTTTAATGTAACAGGCAAATGAAGACCTTTAAATGTGGGTTGGCTTTGGTGACTGGGTTAATATTTTTTTAGATTTAACCCCAAAGTTCAGTGTTCTCTTTATTTGATCATTACAAGAGTAATGAATTA
>NW_009631457.1:38069-49796 GCF_000690535.1 Cariama cristata | reverse complement strand
CTGAGGAGCAGGTCCGCGCCCCGCTGTCGCCCCTCAGAGCTGAGGGGACGGGGTGGCGGTCGGCCGTGGTCGGTGCCGAGGACCTGGGAGTGTCCGGGCGGTGTTAGATGGACCTGGCCTGGGGCAGCTGCCGCCTGACTGCCCCTCCTCAGGCAGGCCAGGCTGCCCCATCCTGGGGCTGAGCCGCGGGAGAGCCCCCTTGTTCCTCAGAGCAGCGGGATCTCCCCTCAGCAGGCCTTGCACCTTTTACACCAAAGGTGGTGGTGTGTACATCCAAGGGGAAAATCTGGACCACAGTGGTGCCCTTGGTTATGTTTTTTGGCTGATGTATGCCTAGAAATGATATTTGTCATCCTCTACGCTCAAAGACTGCAGGTCTAGAATCGATCTCTTGTATTAGAAACCAGTGACTCATTTTTGCTCCATCACGGCGCCAAGAAGAATGTTATGTCTGTCCCAGGCCGTGGGGTTTTGTGTTTGCCCCAAAATAACGCTTCTGAGATTTGGCTCTAGCAATGTCTTGGTTTTGCCCCATTTTTCTGTGGCCCACCCGTAACCTCAGGTGTACAAATAACCTTGGCCTTGGCCCTGCTCCTCTGGCAGCTCCCTGGGAAGCTCCGTTTTGCGGCTGGGTGGGTTGGATTGCTTCTCCACTCCGGCGTTTTGTGGATTTACCTGAGCTCTATGTCTGTGCTGCTGGATAAAGTCAGGGTCTAATTCTCTTCCAGGTAAAAAGCATCCATTGATGGAAGGGGGAAAAAAAAAAAAACCCAGACCCAAACCTCTGGTTTAACTTCTTGAAGCCTTGGGGCTGGTGGCTGGACCGGCTGTGCCTCGCCTGGGATGAGCCCAGGCAGGAGGAGGCATTTCTGGGCCCTAACTCTGTGTAGTGATGGGGCCGCTCCGTGCAGCACTGCAGCCCCATCCCACCTCTGTGGCAGGAACCTGTCTGCAAGGAATGCTGTGAGGAGCCATGGCCCATCGTGGGAGGGGTATTTCCAGTCCTGAGAGTTTGCTTCTTTGATGAAAACAAAAATGAGAAGACTAAGGTGAGATATATTCAGCCAGAAACGTGTAAATCAGAGGGGAATGTCTGTCTAGCATAGATAGCTGTAAGTGTTTAGAAAGGAGTGAATTGACTGAGACTGCTTGTTTTAGGGTTTGTAGAATGTGTAGACTGTGGAGACTGCTGGCTTTTAAAAGGTCCCACACTGCTCCTTGCATCCTTGTATGGGAATTACTGATGTAGAAGCATTTTCTCACTGCATTGCTGTAATGTGTAAAATCCTGACCCTGCCACAGCTGTGTTCCCCCCCCACTCAGCTGGAGTCTGTTACGGGACCGTGGCCTAAGTCAGCTGGACTGATCCAAGGAAATATTGCATGAGAATAATCCTGGGTATTAGATGCACAAAGGACTTCTAATTCCTTCCTCCTACTCCAGCGTTGCCGAGCGGAAGAACCTCTTTGGTGCTAACTCATGGACCTCACTTCAAAGCAGACCCTTAGGCTTGCCTGCAGGATACTGTCAATGTTGTAAAATGACTGAGTTTTTGCAGGTTTAAAAGCCAGATGACCACAGGGATTTTATGTTAGCAACTTTCCCAGCACAATTGGTGAGGTGGTATTTTTATCTTCTCTGACATGCCTGTTGTCACAGCAATCTGTTTTTCTGTGTTCTTTTGCAGCCCAAAGGTACATATCATTGCTCCTTGTGGGGCTGGAGTAAGCTGGATACACACCTGGAGGAAGCAGCTGGAACTGGTGACAAGACACTGGGCAATCCCCTTGGAGTAAGTAAAGGAACGGCTCAGGCAGCTGAGACGCCGAATGCAGGGATCAGGTTTTTTTTAGGTGAGTGCCTCAAAAACAGACCCACCAAATAGAAGATGAGCTTGAAAGTTGCATTTCAGTTTCAAATCCCTTTTTCAAGAGCCTGATTTCCTGTTCCTTGGTTAGCTGCCGGTGCATTTCCTTGGTAGTGATATGAGGGAGATCTCACACGCAACACCTCCAGGAGACCGTTTTCTGTTCCCTTTCTTGCTGGCTTTCCCCCTACCCCGCAGCCTTTTTGTCTGTCACTCGGATGCAGCGGGCTTAGTTATCTTCTGGATGTCATCCCTGTCACTGTATTTAAAGCCTAGCAGCAGTGGAAAAAGAGAGAGTTTGGCTGGAGGGAGCAGGATTTGCTGCTTTATTTCTCCCTACCTGCTGCTCAGCCTTGTCCTCGTTCCTAAGTGCACCACTATACAGATGTGGTCATGTTTCCTGAATTTCTTGGTGTGTTGAATGCAGGCCCCTTCAGAAATCTAGCTCCAGTAGTGGGTCCTGAACCCTTAGAGATCTTGCCTTGGATTCTGAGTAATTTGGGTTGATGTTAGCTGCTGAAACTGGCCTGCAGAGATCTGTGACTTGCACAGTGGTCTGGCAAGAAGCTTCATTGTACTTTGGAGACCGCAGGATTAGCAATGACTTTGTGGGGCTGTTCATTCCTGATTTCTGCCTCTCAGTTTGTTGATGCCTCAGTAGAGATTTCCGTAGGCAGTGTCCTGGGAATAGAGGCCAAACACAATTCATTTGGCATGGAGGGAGAGGGAATAGGAGATCAGCATAGGAAACAAAGAAACAAATATGTAAAAGAGAGGAAATGCATCAGGCGTTGCTGTTGATGCCCTGAACTCTTCCCTTACTGATGTAATTAGTCCTTACTGGTATTTGTGGTGTCAGCTTCTGAAGGACAGGTGGCATTTTTGTTAACATGACCAGTGGCTAAGGACACAGAAGAACAGCTTGTCCTTGTTCTTTCTGGAAACTGGTGTTAGCGACTACACTGTAAACCTTCTTCCGGCACAATGATGGGGTCACGTCAGCTGGCAGATATTTAAAGAGCAATTTATTTTAAATTGTAAACAAACAAATTGACTTGTAAATATCCTAGAGATACATCCTACCAATATAAAACGCATCCTATAATTTCGGGGGAAGACATTTTGTTCTTCACCTGCAACAAAATGATCTGGGCTTTGTATTAAGGACAAAATGAAATTTGTTCACAAAATGCTTTCAGAATTGTAAACTGACAAGAGAGAATGCAAGGGTGCTTGGGCATTCGGCCAGCCTCCCTGAGCTCTCTTCCTTGTGCAGGATGGTTGATTAGACCAAGGAACAGCAATTCTTCTTTTTTGCTGTCAGCTCCCTTACAACTCCAAGGAAGTGGCTTCTGGTGACGTGCCTCAGTTTCCTCGATCAAATGGTATGCAGCAGTGCTACAGGGTTTCTGTGGGGGTGAGTGAAGAACTTGTGAGGATCACAAGAACTGCTTGTGAGGGTACGTTAAGATCTTAACATGAAAGACTTGATGATCTTAAAAAGACATGTAGAAGCCTCATGGAGATTTCTGAGCATATGTTAATGAACCAACATTGTCAGTCACAGGCAGGAGCAGCTGGTGTGTGTGTGGGGGTTGACAGAAGACGTGGCTTTCCCAGCATGCTGGACTCTGATAACCTGGGAGATACAGTGTCAGTGGGTGTCCTTTGGTCATGCACAGACAGGCTGGTATTGTGAAGGACCGTCTGTCAAGCATGATCTCCCATGAGATGAATGAGGTAGAGAACAACCATTAATGTAACAGCCATGAAAGGATAAATCTGGACCATGGAATTTGGTGTTGGGTCTCCTGGCTCACAGCTGTGCAGCAATTGCTCACTCACACCTTGAAGTCTGATGGCGAGGAGATTGGTAGTGTCGGCTGCAAAGTGTCTCTGGGGCAGTGAGGGGAAAACAACCCAGACGTGGCTTATGTCCCAAAGGGCTTGACTCATGCTTCTCCACCTCAGTTGCATTTAACTGTTTCCTAGGCTCCTTCTGTCCCTAGATTGGAAACCATTTCCAGTCTAAATATTCACAGTTTACAAACAGGACAGCTGAGGAGAGAGGCCTTGTCCAAGTTCACCCAAGCCTCTCGCAGTGCTAAGACTAGAAGAGAAAGCTGCGACACCCCAGGGCAGCGCCCTAGCCACTGGTCCACACTGCTTCCCTCTGCTTGAGTTTGGTGTGCTTTCCCAAGTAAAGAACAGAGACCTTGTTAGAGGCAAAAGGGAATTCTCTGTGGCCAGAAGAATTTTTCAAGAGCTAATGCTCTGTCCTGGAGCCTGGGAGCCTGTGTGGTGATGCAGCCCTACTGTGAACCACGCAGGAGCTTGAGAAGTAGCCTCATCTGCTGGAGCTGCCATCTGAAGGGGTAGAGGAATGTGCTTTTATGGAGTTGGGGCAGGTTGAGACTTTGCAGAGCCAGACCCATAACTTTTTCATCTTCTAAGATACCAGCATAGAGCACTGCCCACAGCAGTGGTGCTTAGAGCACATTTGGGTGTACAGATGTCTGTGAAGGCCCAGTGACACCCTTCTTGCTATCCTGCTAATGCATGGGTGATGTCGGGGAAGAGGAGAAGGAATAAATTCAGGCTGGTTGTGATAAATAGTGTTTGTGAGACTGAGCGGCTGCAGCTTCTGGTGCCAGTCCTCTGCTCTTTGATGGCTTTGCACCCATCTCTGCACTGCACGGGCTCCCCTGTAAGTCTCCTCCTGACTTGGCAGAGAAAAACAGCAGTTGGCACCTTTTTCTGTGACACCTGGTTCAGCCAAAAATAAGTTTCTCCAAGTTTTGTGGCGGAATGGCATGAAACACTGGAACGTTTAGGCCTAAGTGCATTATTGGCATCAAGCCTGCTATGGCTCAGTTTTACCTTCTAAGGTCATGCTCCTGCTGGGCTGCAGTCATCCCAGCTCACCTCACGCTGTGATCTACTCCTGTGAACTTTGTCAGCTAAGAGCTGTTGAGCTGGGCTGATGGTTGGGGATCCCTCCTTCTGGTTTAAAGTGGGTGTTGTGGTTTAACCCCAGCTGGCCACTAAACCCCACACAGCTGCTTGCTTACTCCTGGTGGGATGGGAGAGAGAATCAGAAGAGTAAAAGTGAGAAAACTCAGGGGTTGACAAAAAGTTTAATAGGTAAAGCAAAAGCCATGCACGCAAGCAAAACAAAACAAGGAATTCATTCACCACTTCCCATCAGCAGGCTGATGTTCAACCGTCTCCAGGAAAGCAGGGCTCCGTCATGCGTAACCTTTACTTGGGAAGACAAAATGCCGTAACTCTGAACATCCTCCCCTTCCTTCTTCTTCCCCCAGCTTTATAGGCTGAGTGTGACGCCATATGGTATGGAATATCCTTTGGGTCATTGGGGTCAGCTGTCCCAACTGTGTCCTACCCCCAACTCCTTGTGCCCCCCCAGCCTCCTTGTTGGTGGGGTGGAGTGAGAGGTAGAAAAGGCCTTGGGGCTGGGTAAGCCCTGCTTGGCAGTAACTAAAACATCTCTGGGTTATCAACGCTGTGTCCAGCACAAATCCAAACCACAGCCCTGTACCAGCTACCATGAAGAAAATTAACTCTATCCCGGCCAAAACCAGCACAGTGGGGGAAAATACTTCATGTGAGACAAAGGAAGTCTTTCTTGCCAAAGGTCACTGCTTTGGGGGCAGTTTAAAGCCAATTCCCCGTGGTTTGGAAGGGTTTCTTGGTGCTGTTTTGGGAGCAGCAGTATTGGACCAGGTGTCTCAGCCCTCTTTGAACTTATACAGCTGGAGTTTTAGTTCCCTAAAAATGCCCAAGTCTCAACTGATTCATTGTCTTCTGACCTGCCATGCTGAGCCACTGCTAAACAACTGCTCTGTTTGGAAAGGATGAAGAGATTTCTGTGGAGACCCCTGGGCAGGCTGCTCTCCAGAAGTGTTAGTAGCAGCTTGGAGAAATGATTTCGTTGTGTTTGGAGGAGGTAATTTTCAGTGTAAGTAAAGTGTATGCTCAGTTTCTCTGGCAAAGAAGAGAATGCAAAAATGTTAATAAGTGGGCAAGTTCCCTCAGTACAACTCAAACATGGTGCCTTTGCAGTTGTGCCATCAGCTTTTGATTTGGGAGTCCCCGGATGGGCCATTGCTATGTGTCCATCAATGTGGATGGGAGTTTTGCCTCTCACTTCAGGGCTGAGCCTCAAGGAGGAGGGCAATAGAGGCTCCAGCTACAGTAGGTTGTCATCTTCTGCGTGGACCAGCACTAGAGAGGGCTGAGAGAGTTTGTCAGTGGGTTTTGCAGCCCTTGGAAAAGGGACAGGGAGTGATCATAAGCCTTTTATTTCTATATTACTTGGAGGAATTAAAACAGAAGCCAGGAAAGCAAGCTCTGACATGCAGATGGGAAGGCTCCCCATATTACACCGGTCACTTTAATACAAGGACATAAGTACATCTATATGGCATCACCTCAGAGCATCTAGCCAAATAGCCTGCTTCTCCCTGTGTGTGATAGCGATGCGTAGGGCAGGGTGCAAGAGCCGTGCTTGTGTGCAGGGATTCAGTTCCCGGTTTCCCTCACAGGCCCATTTGTCTGTGTCTTAGGAACTTTCTGAACCAAAGACTGTGGACTCATTTTAGTATTTAGTAGCTGCTTGATGAACTTTCCTCAGAGAACAGGAGTGTAGGCCTAATCCACTGTTGTCTCCACAGCTTTTGTTGTCAGCTGTAGTGGAGTACATATATTTATGATCAATTAAAGTGACATATTACAGTCATGTGGTGTCATTGGCAGTCACCCCAGCTGAGCTGAAATTAACCCAAACTGTGGTATTTCCAGCTGGGGGACTCCTATCCGTGAGGGATTGCCTGTGGTGTGGGATTTCCCTGTACGTGATCTTTTCAGGTTAGACTTGCTCCTCAGAAGGCAGTGACACTTTTGTTAGAAAATATTCCATCCTGTCTAAATTAATCTTTTTGTTGCTAATCTTGGAAGTAATAAGATAGCGGTGTGGCGGGCAGTGCCCTCATCACACGTGTAAGTTGTATTAAAAATAGACTTAAAAAAATTATTTCTTGGGCCCTTTTAAAATGATCCTGGACCTTTGTCAAGAGAACTCCATGCTTTTCCTCTCCCAGCATTTCTCTCTCCTTGGAATCTTGCTTTCCTCACGGCTTTTTGGTTAGCCTTACTTGCTGCTGTAGGTGTTATTTCTCGTATTATATTTCACCTTCCCCAACTCTGTGTCCCACTGCAGCCACTGAACAGGACAATCTCTTGTCCTGGTCTCAGCAGGATGGCAGGGAATAATGTTGCTAACAGAAGACTATATGAGGCAATTAACAGCTTTTGCCAGCAAAAAGGGCACAGAAGCTGCTCTGCACTACTGCTGCGGTAGCTTTCTGCTTGGTCAGGATTTTTTTCAAGAGTAGGTTCCAAGTGGTATTTTTTGACAGGAGTGCCTGTGTAAATGTGACACAGCACCACTGAATGCTTCCACATCACCAAGACCTGCACTGGGTTCTTCTGGGCTTCTGACTCTGTGTAACAAATGGTCCCATGAGCAGTAGGAGTGAGCCAAAAATCACGTTCCCCTCCATTGCTTTTTTGGGCTCAGTGACAAAGGGATGTGTATTGCAGAACAAGACTCAGGCTCTGGCTGTGGGGGTAAAGAACATCTGTGAAGGAAGGTACGTGCCCTTTTTATGGAAACATGGGTGATCTGCACTGCTGGGACTGGCAAACCACTGAGAGCAGCCTTTGTTCAGAGAGAGAGGGATGGTGGCTGCTGTGCCAGATGGTGTTTGGTTTAACACTGGAAGATTCTGGTAGGTTACTGGAAGGTGCTGGTAGGTAGGTGGTGGTATCCTGCTTCAGAACTCACTGGCAGTGACGGAAAGGTTGACACCAACATCAGTGAGCGCTGCACCGGGCATCCCGAGCGTCTCCTGAACCTCGCCAGAAGCTCAGCATAGTCTGCTGCAGGGATGTGGGGTCTCCACTGGAGCCTTGCTGCAGGCATTGGAGCAGTGCGGGCCCGTGCTCCTGAGGTGGCAGGAGGGCTGGAGAAATGCCCAGAGCCAGTCTGCTCTGGAGGGAGCTCTGGGTTCATTAGTGATCCACCAGACTGCCCTAGCCTTGCAGGGTCAGGCATCTACTGCCCAGTGCTGTGGTGTTTACTTACCACTAGCTCCCTAGCCTAACAGATATCTAGTGGGTGGCAGTGTACATCCCCTGTTCTTCTCCCAGTTGGCCCTATTTATAGATTTCAAATGTTGGCAGGTAGGGGAAGTGAGACATCTGAAGTATGAGAGACTGTCACCGAGAAGGCAGGGATATTTATCTGAGTTGATGAAACTTCTTGTCATTGCACAATATTAGAAACTCTGCACATGTGTTCCAAATCATCATTTCTAGGGCATTGGTGGGCTTGTTATTCAGGACAGAGCAAACAAAATGTTGTTAGAGTGGGAAGAGGGATTTCTACCTGAATAAATTATACTCAGTTATCACCACCTGGATGGCAGTCACACGCCAGGAAATTTCTCCTGAGGGCTAAGATAACATCTCGCCCTTTATATTTCAACAGCCTGATCTCCCAGAGCAGTATCGTTTGTCTTTTCTGTGAACACAGTGCAAGCTAAGGGAGAGGCCACTCAGCTGCATGTCAGATGGACAGAAGTCTCTCCCTGGTGATTTAAAGACAGTGGAGAGCGTCTCCATTATTGCCCCCATTCTTTCTTTTGTCTAATCTACAGAAAGCTACTGCATTTGCTCAGCAAGAACCTTTCCTGCGTGCTACTCAGTGGTTGCTTCCTCCAGACTCTTGGAGGAGGGCCCTTGGTGTGCTGTGAGACCTCCTTAGATCTCCATAGGTCTTCTACCTCAAGTGCGTGCAACAGAAATAGGGAAAACTCTCCTGAAAACTGATCTTACTGCGATGGGCAGGTTTCACAGGCCCTTCCCAGTCTTGATGACCCTTTCCTTGTTGGAGAATACTCATGACTGGTAATACCGGGATGGCCAGATAGTCCATAGGAGTGGTGGCCAGGTCTGCAGGGTGTCCCAGTGACAGGGATTACCATTGTGTTCACAATAACCAGATCATACTGGTGCAGAGAGCTACCATCCTATAAACCACTGGCATTTTTTCTGGTTGCTCCCATGACAGAGCTCTAGCCTGCCAAAAATCCCTTGGCAGGTACAGCCCTAGAAAAGTTTGGGCTTGGACTAGAGACTTCCAAAGTCCCTTCCCCTCTGTGATTCTGTGTTTTATGACACAGACACGATTCAAGGCATTCCACAGGGACCACTGACAAGCATAGCACCACTCTGTCAATGTCTTTTCCAGAAGGGATTTATTTCAAACCCAAGGCAGCTAATACTTAAGTATCTCTGCAGACTCATCTCCTGTTTGCCCCAAAACAATCTCATTCCACTCACGCCAGGCAGGTAGTGGTAAGGTGGGCACGCACACCTTGAACACTCGCAACCCAGGCAACCCACAGCACAAGTGGCCCCGAACAGTGTTACCACCATCACCATCCATCACAGCTGCTGACAACAGCCCAGCTACTTTTGCTGGCTGAAGGTGTTCTCTTGTTCCCTGAGACCCAGGGGCCCTCTACCACAATTTAGATAGCCAGAGCTAGAGCAACAAAGCAGCTGGAAAAGAAAGGGACTTCATTTCGTTGCTTTTTCTTCTCCTTTGACAAATATTTCAGTGCAGGTGCTGAGTACCTTTTAATTTACATTAATTTGCCTATGTGTGCCATTTCTTCCAAAGTCAGTCCCTTTTTGGGGGTCCTTAGGTCTCTCTGCAAGGCTGAAGAGCTAGATTCTGTGTGTCTACAGTCCTCTTCTGAGGCAGAGAAATGAATTTATTCACCCTCCTCAAAGGCTGGTGAAATACCTTGGTGCTGGTCACTCATCTGAGTGTGACCAGGAGCTGGAAGGAGCCAGCTGGTAGGATGTTAATGGCAGCACAAGTTTGTAGTCTGAAGAGGCCAGAGAAACATGGCACCAGATCAGACCAGGGATCCATGTCCTCCAGGTTCTCGCCTCTCCCAGTACCCAGAGTGGTGGCCATCATTCTGCATGCTCCTGGAGGAGAGGCTGCCCTGAGCTCCCAGCTCTTCTTTTCTTTTGGGCAAGTCCTGCAGGGCAGTAGTGCCCACCCACCCATTAGTCTCAGCCCCGTGGATACCCTGGTCAGGTCACTCTCTGTGTGCCACCCAAACAGGCTGCCAAAAGCTGCAGTCACAGATATGAAGACTGAGGGCAGTGCCAAGGAACGCTACAGCCGGGAAGGTGGGTTCATACTTCCCCTGAGACCTTTCTGAGCGTGATCAAGCTGAAAGCTGAAATGGGCTCTCGGACCTGACTGGACAGTGGATGGCTGCAGTAGGATCCATCTTCGTAAAAGACAATTGAGCCTATGTGATCCAGAGCGTTGAAGGGACGGTGTACAGCTAGCGTTTTATCCCAGATCGCTCTTTTGCAGTGGAACATTTCACTGATCAGAAAATCAGACCCTCTTCTTTGTGTGCTAGTTTAGGTGCTGGCAGCTGAGCCAGCCGAGACAGCAGACGCAGAGACGGTGATTAGTGCTTCAGCCAGGCTCAGCTTTCCTTGTCCAAATGTGAGGCCGTAACAGTGATGATGGGCAGGCAGAGGGAAAGGGAGCTGAGGAAGCAGAGGGGAGAGCGGGTGTGTGCCCCTTCTCCCCAGCCTTCTCCCACTGCAAAGGTGTTTATCCTATTGACAAGTGCTGTGGTCCTTTCATAACTGCTGCATTAGCAGAGGATCAAGTAACACTTAATGGGAGCAGTCTCCCTCATGAAGTATGATTGAAAAGGTCACCAAGGTGGAAGGGAAAATATTTGCAGCGGGCTGACATAAGCCTTGGCTTCTGATTGACAACAGGTGTATATTTTATGGGCTGCCCTCCCCATCCAGCATTTTTGCTGCCCTCCCCTCCTTCCATGTTTTGGCTCAATGTTTTGCAGCGGCGCCATGGAGCATCTGCTGAGCTCAGTGGGTGGCAGACAGGGAATACAGCCTGGCTGCAGAATTCAGGGAAAAGGTGATTTGAGGCCAAATGTTGGCTGCTAAATTAGCAAAAGCAAGGGAGTCGGGTGAGGTGTAAACAAAGCTTTCTTGTGAAACTGCTCCAAGCTGAATTGGTAGGTTGACCACGGCTGGGCTCTACACTTTAATGGCACAATAAATAGCTTTATTTCTCAAGGCTACTCGTTTTGCTGGATTTTGTCTCTCCTTTCTGCTGGCCCTACGGTGGATTTGCTGAAATGAAGTTGCTGGGTCTCGGCCAACCTACATTTTGAACACCCACAGTTTGTCCAAGCCAGCTGAAGTCTTACCACTGCCCCTGGCAAGCCTGTCCCTGAAGTCAGACACATACAGATTGCTTTGTATGTCTTCTCACCCTAGTCTCTTGCTGGTTTTGGTGTCCCATCTGTCTTATATGGTTTCATTTGGGAGAATGCATGGTATTCAATGCAGGCCAAGTTGCTGATGACAAGCTAATTAAAGATCGAGCGAGAGAGGAGTAGCCTAATGAGGGAGAAGTGGGAGGAAGGGCAGTTTGCCAGGACTGTGCTGTGACACTCTCGCTTAGTGGAACTAATTGTGTGTTGTAACTGATGGTTCAAGGGAGCTATTCACCACACACTGTAGGGCAGAGTAACAGAGACCTCCTTTGATGGCATGTTCTGAAAGGCTGTGATGGGATCACAACTTCCCAGGTCCAGTTCTTCCTCTACGGTGTCAAGTAAATGGCTTGAACATGGAGTTATGCTGTCTTACGCTGTCATAATAGGTGGTCTGGAAAGTATGCTATGACCATGTCAGTGAGACAA
>NW_009631457.1:14376-38038 GCF_000690535.1 Cariama cristata | reverse complement strand
TGACATCTTCTCAGGACTACAAGTGGTCATGCTGAAGGTCATGTGCTATCCAGCAGCCCTGATCATGAGCCAATTCACCTTCCTGCAGTATACAGTGCACAGAGAACACCGATCAGTGTGAAAAGGAGGTGGTTTCTGGTACGGGCTGGAGTAGATGCTCTGCTGGATCATTTCATGAGGAATGTGTGTTGGGAACTCGTGGGGTAACGTGGGGTTGGCCCAGTCCACCCTCGCAGGGAGTCAGCGGCAAACGGCCCCGTTACAGCAGGGTGCTGGTGATGAGGTTGCTGACAGAGCTGCATAGCAGGACACTGGTCTCAGTGCCCCACCCTGTGTCTGCTTCTCCCACTTCATCCAAATTAGTCAAAGTGAGGCAATTCTTCACCTCTGGGATGCTGGAGTGTGAGGTAAAGCTCTTTTACGAGGATGAAGAGACTTTTATTTGGTTTTGCTTCCTGGCTATTATGGCTTCCTCCATAATGAATTTCCTTTCTGAATGGTGACACTGAGATTCCTTTGATTCACAATCAAATTAGTCAGTGCATCTCACCAAACATGCAGAAATGAATCAGAGAGCCTCCAGGTGCTCTGTAGCTCTGAAAGGGACTGTGGACTATAGGATGGTCATGTCAGGGCGTGTGTGTTTTGTCCTAAAATCTGGAGAAAGATTTTTCTGGTAGTTGCCTCAGGAATGCTCATTTCTCATGTTAAACAAATCATGCAATAGCTCTGTGTTTCCCACCTCTTCAGGAAACAGTCTGGGACTTCATGGTCTAGCAGAACATTCTTAACCAAAAGGCACAATACAAGTACTGTTATTGTTGTAGCAGTTGTGTTTGGCACAGGCCTCTGCCAGGGAGATCTGTTTGCAGAGAGAGCTCCTGTCCTTGAAGCCAAGTGCCCAGGGGTGTCAGTGGGTGCATACAGCCACATTCACACTGTCCTCCCTGCATCTGCAACCTCTCCTCACAGCTTCTAAAATTCCTCTCACCAGGGGGTTATTTCCTTATTATTGACATGTGTTTGGACAGACAGATGCACTGACCACTTACAGAGCTACTAGGACTGAAAACTTTTATGCATAACTATATCAAGAGGTGTTAAAGCTGGTCGTGTGTAATTTATAGTCTGCAGCAGGGGACTCAGCCCACTAAACCCAGCACGCTGGAGCGTTAGCTCTGCTGTCAGCTCAATTGTCAGCCGGATGCCGAAGGAGGTGGAGTGGATACTCTTTGGGTCACAGCTTTCCGCATTCTTGATCACAAGTCAGCAGAGTCATGAACCCCAAGGCATCTGTTGTGATTCTTAGGCCCTGAAGCACTCAGCAGATCCCAATAAAATGCTGTCAGGCAGACATGTATACAAATACATACAGGCACATGTACACACCAAATGATGGAGGAATCATCGCTATGACTGGCGGAGGAGAAGACAGACACACAAAAGTGGTATTTCTGCCTGGATGAAATACCAATCTGTGATTTCTACCTGAAGGATGTGGAGGTCTTGTTAGCAGGTACGAATTGGGATCTCCTATTCTAAGGGCTTCACTGGCAGGGATGTTGGTAATGCTGCCTTGTTAGTTCAGGTGAGTGCACTGTCTTACTTAAAGTTTTCTTCATTGCCCTACTGCTGGCCTGATACATGGGTGCCCTATCATGCTGTGCACAAAGTTCACTATGGTTTGGTTATTGAAAGA
Organism: Cariama cristata; assembly: GCF_000690535.1. Lineage (NCBI taxonomy): Eukaryota > Metazoa > Chordata > Aves > Cariamiformes > Cariamidae > Cariama > Cariama cristata. The sequence continues at coordinate 36,339 of NW_009631457.1, read as the reverse complement.
GAATGCCCAAGGGTAGGAACAACAAATTGCCAAAATAACTGTACAGCAAGTGACTCCCAACTGGCATTTACTGCAGCCAAGAGTTTCTGAGTTCAGTGTCTCCTGGCCATTTGTCCTCCCAGAATTCGTTCCTGACCTTAGAAAAGACCTCTAAATTTGACTGACAGAAAGGTGTGTCACAGAGTTCCCATTATAAAATAAATAAATCTATCTTGACTCTGTCAAACTCTCCGCCTTATTATTCCAACCAGGAGGCTGTGTTAGCCAGATCTGATGGTTAAAGATCTCCTGATATTCCTCTTTATGGTCAATTATTTCCATTTGTCCTTCTGTCACCTTGTCCTCCCTTTTGGTATTTACCTTTGTAAGGTATTTAATAGTTTTTTTTCCCCCATCTCTCTTTTGTTGGGCTGAACAAAATAAGCTTATTCACTCTTTTTTGATACAGCTTGCCCTCCTATATCTTGCACAGCCTGTGATACCATCACCATACATCTTCCTGCTTGAGCAAATTGTTCTTGAATATGGACTAACAGCAGCGTTCCCTGTATTCTGATGTAGGCCTCAAAAATTGAGATTGAAAGCTGGCACTGATATTTTTCTTACAGCAATACTGTGCTGGAATTGCATTCAGAGTTTTTCTTCCACTGCTTTTATGGTAATTTCTGCTTCTGTGTCCTCTGTTCTCAAGTCAGCTTTGTCGTCATCATTATTATTTAAAACCGAGGCTTCACAGATTCTCACACTCTCAACATTGCAGAGTGAACCCATTTCATCTTTTTTTGTCTAGATTTTTTTCACTGTTTGTTTTAAAGAATTTGTACTATCCTACCTAAGTTGATACTTGTCAATTTCTTACAGAAAACAAACCAGGTTGGAAAAGGCGTAAAACATCCTTTCTCAAAATTATCAGGACAAGAAACCTGAGAGAATCTGTAGAAGTGAAGAAAATGTGAAAGGAGTACACCGGGAAATTAAGGTCATGGTAGGAAAAAACCCCAATATTTTGTTTATATTCGTGTTCAGTGTGGAGGTCCCTACGCTTGGGTTGCTCATTTGTGAATGTCTCCACTGGAGTCTGTCTCAGACTGAAGTCTCAGAAAGTTATGGAACATATAGATGAAATGAAACCCAAGAGATTTCAAGGACCAGATAGATGAAAATCTGCCCCAATGTAGGGATGAAATAGCTGAACTACATCTTACTCTTAAAATTGACTTTGCAATGTGACAAAGACTTGAGGATTAGAGTCAGGGCCTTAACTGCAGACATAGGCGATAATGGCCCTGGCAGGAGTGGCATTTTCATACCACCTATGCAAGGTCAAAGGAATGTGATCACTGAAGGTCTCTTCCTCACTGAAGGCAGATGAAAGCAACTTATATCCTCTCTGAGCACGCACAAATTTACTCCTTTAATAAGCTAGGACTTCCCAGTTATTAATAATCACTGATATCAGGCTCCAGCATGTCAGTAATTATTCACAGATGACAGACTTCATAGCAAGCAAAACCATTAGAAGAGAAATGTTGCCAGGAATCCTAAATCCCTGACACTGGCATGCTGAGGTTTGGAAGCTTCCACCCCAGCCTGCCTTATGGGGGATGGTTTGTCAAGATGTTTTTTAACTCTCAGAAGTTCTCTTTTCTGGAGTGCTTGCCCTTCTTTCTTCATGGTCATGCCTTTGCTGATATGCACTGTCCCTCCATCTTCATCTTGATCTCTATTGTATTCATGATTGCCACCTCCTTTTAGCCCTTTAACCATTTCCACATTTTTTAGCAAAGCAAATTCCTTCAGTTTTGCCCTAGTACTTGTACACAGAAACTTCATTTGACCATCTCATGTTTACTGAATAAAATTAGCACAATCATTCTACTTGCTATGATTACTATTTTCACAAATTTCATTAACTTCATTTTTATTTTTCCTCCTTCTCCATCCTTTTGCCTACTGATGCCTTTATTCTTCACTTTATCCTTTTTTTTGTTAGACTTTCCATATTCTGAGTCAAACCTCGCACTCAAAGAATGACCAGTTTTGAGAGTAGATTCCTCTTCAAAACTAGCTCAGGTTGATTAGAACCTTATCCAGTAAAATCTTTAATATCTCCCAGGATGGAGATATAATCTCACTGGGCTGTTGTTCCAGTGTTTGACCACTCTCACAGGATTTTTTTTCCCTAACATCTGACTGGAAGTGCTCTTGTTGCACGTTGTGTCCATTGTTTCTTATTCTATTGCTATGCGCTGCTGATAGGAGTTTGGCTCTGCCTTCTCTATAAGCCACCCTAGGTAGCAGGAGATTGAAATTCAGTTCTCCCCCCATCCTTTCTTCTCCAGGTTGAACAAATCCAGCTCCTTCAGCCTCTCCTCTACCTCATAGGTTCTAACCCCCTACTGAACCTCCTATTTCTTGGCTCTCCACTAGACTCTCTCCAGTATGTCCAGGCCTTTTTTTTCACAAAATCACAAAACTGATTAGGTTGGAAGAGACTTCTGGGATCATCGAGTCCAACCTTTGCCCAAACACCACCATGTCATCTAGACCATGGCACTAAGTGCCACGTCCAGTCTTTTCTTAAACACCTCCAGGGATGGGGACTCCACCACCTCCCTGGGTAGCCCATTCCAATGCCTAACAACCCTTTCTGTGAAGAAATGCCTCCAAATGTCTAACCTAACTGTCTTTTGTAACTGGGGAGCCCAAAACTGTACGTAGTACATCAGATGTGGCCTCATAAAAGGAAGGGAAGAATCGCCTCCCTCGATCTGCTGCCTGTGCTCTTGCTGATGCACTCCAGGATGCTGATGGCCGCCTTTACTGCAAGGGTTCACTGCTGACTCCTGTTCAATCTGTTGTCCACCAAGTTCTTTTCTTCAAAGCTGCCTCCTAGCTAGCCGGCCCTCAGCCTGCCCTGCTCCATGGGCTTATTCAGGCCCAGGTTCAGGACTTTGTGTTTGCATTCAGTGAACTTCAGAAGGTTTCTGTCAGCCCATTTCTTCAGCCTGCCCAGGTCCCACTGAATAGGATACCTTGCTCTTCAGCATATTGACTATACCCTGCCTGAATTTTGAGTTTAGGATATGAGAAGGGAGGATAGAAGAATGTCCCCACATAGATTTGTGACACTGCACTCAACTTGCATTTCACACAGCTGCTGTCAAGATCTGAGCTCAGAGTCCCAAGTTGCCATCTGGATTTGGCCAGAAAGGCTGATCCTTCACGGACACCTTTCTTTCCACTGCTTTTGGAGTGCTGTGTCCAGTTCTGGGCTCCCCAGTTGAAGACAGACAAGGAACTACTGGAGAGAGTCCAGCAGACGGCAATGAAGATGATGAGGGAACTGGAGCATCTCCCTGATGAGGAAAGGCTGAGAGAGCTGGGTCTGTTCAGCCTGGAGAAGAGAAGACTGAGAGGAGATCTCAGCAATACTCATAAATACCTTAAGGGTGGGTGTCAAGAGGATTGGGCCAGACTCTTTTCAGTGGTGCCTAGTGACAGGTTAAGGGACAATGGGCACAAACTGAAACACAAGAAGTTCCATCTGAATATGAGGAAGAACTTCTGTACTTTGAGGGTGACAGAGCACTGGAACAGGCTGCCCAGACAGGTTGTGGAGTCTCCTTCTCTGGAGATATTCAGAACCCACCTGGACACCATCCTGTGCAACTACTGTAGGTGACCCTGCTTTGGCAGGGGGGGTTGGACGAGATGATCTCCAGAGGGCCCTTCCAACCCCAACCATCCTGTGATCCTGGGATCTCAAACACTCTGTCTGAAGGAGAACTATGAGACTTTCCCTGTGAGGCCTTTCCTGAGACCTCTTACAGCGTTCACACCCTCTGCAAAGTTGTATTGCACCTCCCTGTCTTAGCTGCCATTTGGTAGCACCATCACAACTCCCTTCCAATGGGGGTTCATGATTGCAGCCTACAACCTCTGCTTCCATCCCATCTGAGTCCTGTGGGGCTGTTCTGCAAGGCAAAATCCTCGTGTCTCCAAGGGGAAAGAGCTGAGGCAGTGTCCTTCTGTGTGAGTGGCTTTTCTGTCCAGTCCCCAACTTGCCATTCCTCAGATCTGTTTCGAATTACATAGTTGAGTGTCTGCAGAGACAACATGCTGCTACAACGAGCAGCCTAGAAAAGGACCTGGAGTCCTTTAGGAGAGGAGGCAGATGTTATGGTGGATGCCAAGTTGAATATGAACCAGCTGTGTGTCCTCATCATAAAGCTAACTGTGTCCTGGGCTAAATTGGAAGATATGTGACCAATAGAGCAAGGGGTGGTCACAAAAATGACAAGGCCAAGCGCTTCTTGATGGTGCCAAATTATAATGGGCAATGGCCACAAGTTGCAGCTCAGGAAGTTCAGGTTGGAAACGGAAAAGACTTCTCCAGGAAGCTGGTGCAGGTCTGGGACAGGTGATCAGAGAGGGGGGAACCTCTGTCCTTGGGGTGGTACGGGGTGATTGTTAAGACTCAGTGGAAAAGCCATGGCTGCTCTGATCTGGTGTTCAAGATAGTCCTGCTGTGAGTGGGAGGTTGGACTGGGGACCTCCAGAGCCCCTTTTTACCCCTTTTTACTGACACCTCTGTGATTCGGTGACCATCAGTGACACAGCCGCAGCTCTCTTTCAACTGCCAGGTTAGGTGGCATTTGGGTTCTCCAGGGCTTTGCTTGTACCTGGGTCTTGTGTGAGTGCTGTGACTTTGCATCTCTGGAAACGATGCTTAGGACAATGTGATGTGGCAAACAATAAATCCTTTTTAATAAATACAGCTGCTCTGTAGACTCTTACAGCTCTCCTGCCACCTTCTGACCAGGTCAGCGTGACTGACTGCCTTGGACCTATAGATGGCTTGTCTGATACAACATATAGCTGAGTGTTAAAGAACATTTCCTGGGTGAAAGATTTAAGGAACTGCTGTAACTGCTTGTATTTGAAAGAGGCCTCAATTCATTGGCCTTGTAAAGGTGAACTGGGACCATCCTTCTCCTTTCACCCTCTGGTTGAGCTCAGAAATCAGCTGACATAGTTAAGCTGACAGTCATTAGATTTATATGTCCTTTGCTTCTGGCATTCTGTCCTCCTGTCTGATCTGGCAATTTAGGTCTGTTGACCTTTGTGGCATGTGGCAAGGCCAGTGTGTCTTGGCTTCTGCCTCAGACGGCTGTGGCTTGTTGTTTAAGGAAGTTTATTTCTCAAGGATATGGTCATAAGTCAGCAATGCGCATGTTCTATTTTTACAGGCATACCTAGAGAGTCAGGAAGGAGTCCAAAACCCTTCCAGAGAAGACAAACTACAGATCTCAATGTTCTTATCAATGAGACGTAAGTTCATAAGCTACAAAGAAGATACAAATTGTCCAACAGGATAAATAAAGAGAGAAGACAGAGAAAAGAAAGGCACCTGGAATATGAGATAGCCACTCGGAGGATGATGGATAGATAGGAAAATACTACACCAGGAAGAAAAAGCTGAAATTTTAGTGTAGATGTATGAGACAGACAACTAAAATTATACTTTGAAAGATGGACATGTCTTAGTAAACACAAACCCCAGAAATTTTGTCTTCATATTCTTGCAGAAGGTGAGCAGCAGCAGTTTACTTGATTTCTCCCTACTTTTTAGAGCTCTTTAGTTTTTTTCTGTATTTTCCTGGGCTGCTAGGAGTCTTGTTCTCTCTGCTAGATTGACTCTCCGGCATCAGCAACCTCCCACTCTGCTACTACTACCAGTTTGGAGTGGGACCCAAGTTCTTTAATATTGCCATAAAAGGAGTGGTAAGGATGGCCAAGGGGAGCATCTCACTAGTGTATTTCTTCTCCCAGTGAGGACTGGGAAATTGCCAGCATGACCCAGCTGGCCCTGAGGAACCAGAGGGAGTCCAAAATTGTAGTGGCACTGAGGAGTACAGGCCAGCTATCTCAGATGATAAGTATGTGAGGTTTCTCCTCTTCTCTCCTCCGCCATGGGCTGCATAGACAGCTCTGCCCCTGTATGGTCACTGTGGGAGGAATAATACCTTCACTCTGGGTACAACCTCTTCAAAGTAGACACACTCACTGGGTGAAAGTGTAAGTGTAAGAGAGTAAGTGGTGAGTGTAAAATGAGATAGGCCTGAAAAATAAACTGAATGAAACTGAAAAGCACATGAATGGCTGAGAGGAGGGCCCATTCACTGTCATGGTCATAGATAGCTCTGAACCATCTGAGACTCAATTTCTCAGTCAAAGAGATTGACAAGGACATGCTGGACTTTGTAAAGGCCCAAACTGCAAGCAGTTTGCTTGCCATTCAGTTTGCCTCAGAGCCACAGATCAGTTCTGTCTAAATGCAGGGTTAATCGGGGCCTTTGCATGGGTCTTTTTTCCTCCCGCTCAGCTCCTGGCACTGGTATTGTCTGCCCCAGCCACCCTTCCCAGAAGACGGTCCTCCGTCATCCATCACCCGTTCTGACACAGGATCCGTCTCTGACACCCACATCTCCTTTCCTCCCTTCTAGTCTGGCCGTGACGTATCGACACCCCTGACATTATCCTGCCCATTTCAGTGATGCACCTATCCATCCATCTGCCTTGAAAAGTGACCTGCTCACTGTGTCCCTCTACCCTTCAATCAGACAGGACCCTGCCTGTCTGCCAGACCGCAAGCAGGCAGAACGTGCTTGGTGGTGGAAAATACAGAGCGCGTGCGACTGTATGTCACCAAAGGCAATACATAAAAAGTGGCTCCTGGAGACTGTCAGAAACCGGGTTGTAAACTGGGCTGCAAGATACAGTATCATCATCCAGTTCCTATTCAGAAGTTCTGCCTTTCCCAGGCGGTTGCAAATCTAGCTGTGTTGTAGGGAATAATGTTGCAACAAGGTGGCAGAACTCAGTGTGAGTTGTTAAAGGAGGGGAAGGTGATTTTATTTCAAAACAAAATGTTTTCATTCACGCAGACTCTCATAGGCACATACCAACAAGGACCAAGATGCTTATATCCCAGTGGTCTTCCCAGCATGCGGGCACCAGAACATGTGCATCCAGATGATGCAAGTGATGTTGGGGAAGACTCCAGGTACTCAGTACCTATTAGTCAGGTCTGGACGCTTCAGAGTGAGATGACTTGAAAAATGAAGTTCTGCGTCTTCAGGAGCCTTGAAGTACTGGCAGTGACTTCATCATCTAACACTGCTGGGGCTAGGCCATGTGGACGTCTGACCATTGTTCTTTGGTGCTCTTTATTAGGTGTCTCCAGTTCTGTGCTTGTCTCATCCCTGGGTCAGTGAAATAACTGGCAAAAGGAGACCCCTGTGGTTGGGTTCACAGCTGGTACAGCTTCACAGCACAATGAATTGAGCATGCCCCAGCAAGGAACTACTTTGCTGAGATCTTTCCACAAAAGCTAGTTGCAGTTTTGATCTTAAACAGAAAGATTACTGTCTGTGATGCTTTTTAGAAAGTCAACATTAGTGTGAAAAGCAAGGGAGTTGTTGCACGTCCAGGGAGGAACATGAATGAAGACTGTTGTGCTAGACAGCATTGATCAATCCACTGCATGTTCTCAAGGGAGGAAATGGCCAGGAATCAAATTAAATTCCTTGTGAAAAGTCTTGCAATATTTTTTAAAGGTTAAGACAGTGAGATCACATAGATTCATTCTAGAGAGTGAGAGAGCATGGAAGGGAGGAACATCTCAGTTTGGAAACCTCAGAACAACAGAAACTCCCAACAAAAATGGACTTTCCTCTTTAGTTCCAAAGTAGTGAATGGTACATTCATGAAATGGTACAATTTTTCCTGTCACATGCAGGGGAGTGAGAGCAGAGGGAGGTAAACCTCTTTGTACTTGACTGTCTGCCTATCCATTGCTCAGTGCCTTTTCTGCTTGCTGCCTGCCTCTTCCCAGAGCTCTGCTCCCACCATTCCCTTCAGTCATGAACAGGGAAGGCACATGGGGCAGATGAGTCCTATTGAGGACACAGACATGCAGAGGGGATAGAGCGGTCATCTGGGCCTGGAAAGGAGAGCAGAACCACCCGTAGAACCAGGAGGATTTAGGGGAGGGTGAGCTGAATTTGAAACATGGTGCTAAGAGCCCCTGTCGGGTGCAAGGCTTGGGTGAGCTGGTGTGTCACAGAAATGAAGTTCTCCTGAAATCCAGGGACAGGGCTGTGAGGGTACTAATAGGTGTTAATTGCCCTGAGCAACCTCACTTGGGACCCCATCCCACACCCTCTGCCCATGGCCCAGGAGCTCTGCTTAAACTCAGGCCTGGTCCTTCATCCCCTTCCTGCACTTTGCTGTAGTTGCACCTGTTATCAGGCTGGTTCCTGAATTGTTGTTTGGATTTCCCAGGCTGACCGTGGACGTGACTTTTTACCTTGCCTTTGACGATCACGAGACTGTTGATGGAGCCTGTTGCCGTCATCTCTCTGCTCACCCGCATCAGGTGCTGGGTGAGTGCACCTGGTCAGTAAGGTCCCAGCTCTACCCCTGCTGGGGCTGCTCCTTCCATCAGGGAACAGCCCATCTCTTCCTGCTCCCCAACATCCAGCTCTTACGGGCATTTCCCTGCTAAGGTGCCTGGCCTGGCCTTCTGACTGCTAGTGAGCAGTAAAGGTCTGTGACTGTCACACATTGGGTCATTATCACATGGGAAAATGAGTGAGGGAACTGGCTACCATGAGGTGTTTGGGGGCAAAAAGCTCAGCTGCCTTCATGATGCGATAAACGCCCTCACAAGACCATCAAGAACCCTGCAACTGTCAGCCAAGACAGAGTGACAGGGTGATATCAGACCTGCTTTGGGCCTGGACCCAAGAACGCATTTGTAGGCTGGGCACTTACCGTCTCGCTTAGTGTCATCTGGCCTGTTTTGCGCTCACAGGCGGGAGGTCAGGTTACCCCGATACCAATCAGAGCTTACAAGGGCAGGCTCCTCTCTGTTACTGGTGCTGGGTCAGGTACTGGGCACGCCAGCGAATCTCCTTTGGCGCATACTAATTCCATTTGAAGGAGGCTGGAAGAAGTGAATCAGAAACTCAGTTTGGTTATCCACACTGCTCAGGTTTTGGCCCATCCTTTTTTATGTGACTGAATACCTGGAGCATTCTCATGTCCTTCTGCTGCTATTCTGAAGATGTAATTATTAATCTGGTCGATGTAGGTGGCTGAGGGATGGGGGTGGGGAACATGCAATTGTTGAAAAAGAAGCTCTGGTGGCAATGGCCCTTAGTTTGTCTTGTAGCTGAACCCCCTGGAAGGCTCTGAGTGCTTTTGCATGCTTCAGTAACTTGTCTTCTCTGCCTCACAGGTGCTCACTGCCCCTTTGGCAGAAAGCTATAGGGGAGTTTGGCTTTACTCCCTGGGTGTGGGTAATGGAGAAGATCCCCAGCACTTCACCTGGTAGAGTTTCTGTCTTTGAACCATACCCTCCACTTCATGTCCGGGTGCGTACGCTGAGCTCCTGGCTATTGGGTAGGTCATTCAGCTAATGGGTTGGTTCTCCACAGAATATAGATACCTGACATCAGGCTCACCACAGGCAAGACTTTGAGTGGTTACTGAAGTAGTATGACCTTTGAAGGCAATAGTGAACTGTACAGGCTCAGGTGCCCGAAGGGACTGTGATGTATCATTCTGGCTGGATGCTTGAGAGATGGCAAACATGATCAAAATAGATCTTTGGTCCCTCAGAGAGATGCTGTGCCACCAGGCTGCATCCTGGTTTGGTACGGAGCCTATGCTCTGGATCTAAAGCAGCGTTGTAGTGCTTACTGTAGGACACTCTTGTCAAGGCTACATGCTGGGAGTCTGAAAAGTGGCTGAGATGTGACAATTTGTACGACTGTCTCTAGTGTCCACGTACACTTCCCTGAGTCTCTATGCTTCTTAAGCATAAAGCTTGAGAAGAGCACAAAGTGGATTGTATTCATAATCTGTCACAACAAAGGTTCAGGGTTCTCAGACTAAATGCACTAGGAGTTCGTTTCTGCGTTTTATCCTCATTTGATGTAGAATTGAGAAGGTTTTTGTGTCCTCAGTACAACTTCTAACAGACAATTTAATGATTGGGTTGCAAACATGAAAGGGGAGAGGACCAGGGCTGGCTGAGCTGACAGTGGTTTAGGATAATAGTCTGTAGGAGAGTAACAAATTCTGTCTATGTCGTAAATAAATCTAATGGCTTAGTTTGGCAAAGAATTTTAATTCCCGACAAATGCAATTTTGAGACAACCAATAACCACTTGCTAATTTGGGATGAAGTTAGAATTGGAATCTGACATCCTCAGGTCAGCTCAGATGTAGTATTTGGTGGGTTTCCAGTAGAGTCCTCTCACATGTCCTGTAGGAAATAATCTTTACGAGGGCTGTCAAAGGGAAGGGAATACCCAGGCTTACAAATCGTTGAAGTGGGTTATTGGAAAGAGATGTGTCAGAGGATTGCTAAGTTAAGCACATTACCTAAGGCTACCCTTTGGGTTTCTGAGGTTTGGTAACTGGCACATATTTTCAAGTCTATCAATCAGCCTGATTTTAGCGTCTCCTGGGTTGTTTGTACTTCTCTGCTTTTTGAGGCAGAAGGCATTTTTGCTCTTCTACAACATTAAATGGGACTTTCTATGTTTTGCTGACTGTAAATGTGCGTAAAGGTGTGTAAATGTGATGCTTTGGGATGTGTCACCTGTGCTTTATGGCTTAAATCTGTTACAGTATAACCTCAGATTCTGTGACAGCTCAAGCTCTCTCATCGACAGGAAGGATGCTTAGCTGTTGAAGGGCAAGCTAGGAAATCCTCAGTAGACCTCAGTTGGCCACTGTGATGTCAAGAGACTGAGAATCCAAACTCAAAAACCTGGTTAATCTAAAGTAAAAGAGTTAGGGAGCAATAACCCTATTTGGGTTATCTGATTTCTTGGAAAGTACATAAAAGTACAGGCAAGCCTGCTGTCCTTCTGCTAGTTCAGCTTTGTACCGCTTGCTATGCCTTCTTACAATTAATTGCTTACCAAGGCTTGCTGTATTGGAAATATAGTTTTATGCAGGGGGGCAATAGGCCCATTGCCTGGTGTGTACAGGATTACTTTCAAGAGTTTAGAAGGAAAACTTTTGAAAATGATGTTTGCTTTAGATTCCTGGCTCTCCTGTTGGACGGCGCTGGACTAGGTGGTATGATTCCAGGCCAGGTCGCATCACTGGGGCTGTGGAGTTTGCCCACCTTTCAGAGCTTGAAGTCCTTCATGTACAGCCTACACCACAAGCACGTTTTCTTCCTTGAAGAGGACAAGCTGCTGAACTTTATCCATCTGCTTTTTAGAAGCACTGATGTGCCGATGTCTGCCCTCCCTCATAGTATTGCATGGAGTTGCCTTTGAAATTACTGAATATGACTGATATTATCACCCAAGGTGTGACTATCCCTGTGGTGAGCAGCGTGGGCAACGAAACACCAGAAATGGCTGCAACTTGCAGACCTGGGAAAGGAGTGGGAGCAAGGAGAGCTTTGGGTGTTCCATGGGTCCTCACTACCCTCTACAAGCTGAGGAAGCTCTGTCTGTAAGCCTCTTCATCTCCTGCCTTGGGCTTTTTTATTTTGGGACTCTGTCTTGTTTCTCTCGAGATTTATCTAGATCAGCTCCAGGTGACTCTGGATAAATGTCTCCTAGCAGAGAAAGTCTTTATTGATAAGCAAAACCTAGTCTGTAGGGGTGTCTGATCTCCATTTCCAGCCTGACCTAATGGTTCCTATTCCCCTGTCAATGCTTCTGAGGCACCTTTTATTCCAAGGGATGTACAAAGCTATAGGTAACAGAGGCTGCTCTCAGCCATGTAACCAGAATGCAGCTTCATGCTTTTCAACTGCATGCTAATAAATTCACATTAGCACTGTGAGCTGGTGCTGGGAAGAGCTCTGTTGAGCCCTTATATTCATATTACTAACTTTTCAAAGAGTTATTAAAAAAACGAGTGTATTTGGAGAAGCCCCATATTTAAATGTGCTTGGCTGCTCACTTTTAGCTGAAGTTCAATTTACCTGATCAATTAGTAACCCTAGTTATTCTTGAGATTGGTTTCAAACCAATTGAGCTGCAGTTTCCTTTAAAACTTCCAGAGCCATTCAGTCATATTGAAGTTTTTAATGAGTTACTGTGAAGAGGAAACACAATCTGCAGAAAAAGCACCGCTCCAACTGACTTGTGAAATGTTGAAGAATTAAGTTAATCTCAAATTTGTCCAGCACCATTACTGGTATGGACTAAAATAATAACGAATAAGAGGCGGGTGCATCGGGTTCCCATAAAAAAAAAAATCATCTGGATGTCTTGCAGGCTAACAGCCCTGTGACAGGCTTCACCTACCAGAGAGAGAGGGCGAGAGAGAGATTAAGTGTGAGAGAAGGGGAGGCAGAAGGCGAGACACAGGGAGCAGCTGAGAAGGATCCCAGGGACCCAGTACTGATCCCCCAGCTGAGCACTGACCGCAGAAAGGACTGGGGTGAGCTGGGGCTTTGACAGCAGTTGAGGACCTCTGCGGTGGCACAGGCAGGTGAGTACTGTGTACGTGTTCCAGATAAGTAGCTGTGGTTGCTGTTAAGGTGTGTTTGAGCTCCTTGTGATCACCTTCACAAGGCAGAAAAGGTGACTGATTGGGAGTGACAGACCCTGCTAGTTTCCTGGCTGCAGAAGGGGGAACACTGCAACCCTTTTGTGAAACTGCAGGGTTCCTGCTTGGAGCAAGTAGGAGTGAAAGGGGAGAGATGCCTTCTCTTTCCGCTATGATTATTTCTATTTTGCTTATTTCTCCGTTGGACGCTGGTGTAATTTTCTGGCTCTGGATGATGCTTATTTTATTCCAATGTTTTAGTGCTGCATAAGGAGAGAGTTTGACAGAGGACAACCTTCAGAAGGAACAGGACGGCGTTCCCAGAGATGGGCGTCCTCGGGCACCTTTGTAGGCGCCATATGTTAACGTGTGCAGGCACAGGTCAAGCAGGGCAGTACTAGAACAATGTTGAAAATAATGTTGAGGCGTCCTGCAAAGAAAGCGGGAAGGTGGTGCATGCTGTGGCCTCTTGGAGTTTCAGAGAGATTTTCTTACCATTTGTTTCAGTGTCAAACTTCCTGGCACATTAGGGCATGAAATTTTAAAATAGCTTGTCATGCGAGGACTGGGCTTTTTTCATCTGTTGCCACTGGCAGGTTGGGGAAACAAATAAATAAATCAGAACTGGAGTATTTGTTATGTGCTCTAGTTTGAAGCAGGGAGGGGGAGAGCGGAATGAGAAAAAGCCTTATAACTTGAATCCCTTGCAGCATCTGAATAGCACAATTTTTTTTGTTTACTGAATGCAGTTAGCTGTATTAACCCTGTGCATGCCCAAGGGGTGGTGTATGCAAAGTGATTTGAACATGCATAGTTACTTTTCGCCAGAGAAGAAGACATTTGGCAAAGCCCAATGGCCATATGGCGTGAAATGAAAGCGGTGCAGGCATGCCTTACTCTCTACATTCATTAAAACACGCAATGGGTTAAAATATTTTCTTCAGTGTCTCAAGGAGGCGTGAAAACTACTGATAGGGTGATATGTCTGGTAATATGTTGATGTTTAATTGCATCTTTGCTGAGTCTATATTAAACATCTGTTGCCCACTATTTTGTTTTTCCAAATGGAAAAAGGCAAGTAAATTCCAACACTGGCTCGCCCAGGCATTGGAGCGTGCAAGAAAGAGTCATGAGAGCAGCTATCGCAAGGGGAATGTCAGGTTTATAGGCAGCCAGGCTCCATCTAAATCATAGATCTTGCTAGCAAACCCCTCCAGTCAGTCATGGATGCAAACAGATTAAATCAGTCCTGAACGAGGGAATAGAAGGAATTCTGTACACCGTGGGAAGGAGGGAGCTAATCCACAATGTGAAAGCAGAGCACTGCTGATTCTTGAATTTGTTACCCTGATTCTAATCTTTTCCTTATGTTGAGTTGCATCTCAGCGTGTGAAAGTTCAGCTAACTGCAGCAGGTCTAATCATGGCTCTGTGAGAACAGTGATGACAGACCTCAGCTTGCTGGTGACAAAGGGGCAGACTGGCATCTTAGGTGTGGGAGGTAAAATAACTAAAGCTTTGAGCCTTAAAATAGTTCCTTAAATTTCTTCTGGAGTGTACGACATGGATGATCTGGTGATGAGGGACTGGGGTGGACATGGGCATCTTCCACTGAAATCAGAGGGAGCTGCGAGTACTCAATACTTGGTACACCACATTTGTTTAAAATCAAATATTATGAGTCCAGAAGACTCATTTGGGGCACCCGCATGTATGGTGTGACTCTTCCTCATCCTGGTGCAGGGCATTCTCCTGGTAAAAACAAAATGCTGTTCTGTGACCTGCCTGGTTCATGGCCTGATCTAAACAAAAGAGTATCTCTTTGATTGTACGTGATCAGCAAGATTGGTACTGTCACACTCACCTGATTCGATATAGTATGTTGGGTGGTTGTAGGGCTGCAGGTAACTGGTAGTCTTCACTGAATTTGGACCTTAATTCCATTTTCCATGTCCTTGCCTGTCCTTAAATGAATGCAACTTTTTTTTTTTTCTTGTATAGTGTTTATGGGGTTCTCATTGCTATGATGTCAAAGTAGACTTTGAACCTGACTACTGAGATTTGCATATCTTGACCCGTTACATATCTCTGAATGTTTCTGCCACAAAGCCTCCCTGGTATCACCTTGACCTTCAGTGCAGTGACTTGACCAGACACCCATGCTGCAGGGGAATGGTGTGTCTTGGCCGAGTGATTCAAGTGTGAGACTAGCTTTTGACCTTGGTCATCTGTTCATGAACTGGAAAATCCAGTCAGGTTTTTTGGACCTATCAAGTCTCGGTTTCTTCACTTCTTGCTCTGTCTGAGCCATGCGGAGGACACCAACAATCTACACAAAAAGTTGTGCCAGTTGTCACCGGTCAGAACAGGTAGACTTCATATTGATATAACGAAGAATGAGGGAATTACAAGGAAAACAGAAGAACAGAAGAGTCTCACTTCCAGATAAAATACACTTTAAAATTCAGTCCTGAAATAACTGTCCTGCAGCTATTGTCTCTTGACACTGCTTCACTGCCCTTCATTAGGGGAATGAACTTGCTTCCAGGGAAAAACGCACCCCCTTTGCAGTGAAAGCAATGACCACTGCTGAATGTACCAGCCTTTGTTATGACATTTTGCAGGTTTTCAGTGGTGTGCGGTAGCTTATTTGGTGGCATGCAGGGGTTAACAGGACTTTTGGGTGGGTGGGTGGAAAACAAGCTGTGAAATGGAAGAAGGTCAGTCTCTTGGAGGAGTTTGCTCTGTCACAGATGGTTTTAAGTTATCAGTCTGTCTGTAGGAGAGGTTTCCATTCCTTCTCTCCCCAGAAAATTGTAAAACCAGGGCTGGAAATAAGCAAAACCCTATCAGGTCTGGGTTCAGTGGACCAGACAGAATTGTGGCTCTCCTGGTACTTGCTAGACCCAAGTGTCTATCTAATTAGGAATTCCTTGGTTGTTCAAGGAGACCCCAACAGCTCAATGCGATTTGAGACTAAATATTGTTGGCAGCACACTTTTCAGTGGGGAGCAAATCACTGGAAAGGGAGCATACACGGGAAGGGGAACAGCAGGAAGCCTTATGGCTCTGGATAGCTCAGGTCCTTTGGTTGGGCTAATTCTGCTAAGTGAAAGGCTCTTGCTGCAGTTAATGTGAGCTGAATTCAGATTTCAGTAGAAGCCGAAAAACACTTCCTCTGGGAGCATTCGCATGGCTTCCATGAAGTGTTACTGTCTTTAGAGACTTGTGTAGCAACTGGTTTTATTGAAGGTACTTAATGTTACAGCTACAGCATCCAATCAACGAAGTAACGTAACTGCTGCCCTGGACCAGTAAGACTAGTGTCTAAGGAAGCGTCTTTGGGACGATCATTGACCAAAACAGGTGAAGGAATGTGCTGTGGGAAACCCAATAGGACACTGCTAGAAAACAGTGTATGCTACTGAGTGAGAGGGTTTTCCAGCAGCACATGGAAAATCCTTGTTGTCTTATTTTCTTGGCTTGTTAACTTTCAAATTGTTTATGTTTGACTTTGGAATTGTTTCTACTTTTTTATCACTGCAAATGTAACAGGGGATGATCTTAGCCCAAGCATCAGTTTGAAGAATTGCATTTTCTTCTACTGACATGGTTTTCTTATGAACTGGGAAGGTATAAATAGTGTCACCAGCAATAACTGTCAATAAGAAAGAAGGAATGAAGAAAATTACTCCAGGGTTTCATTTTCACATTTATCTTTTAAATCATTGATTAAAATGATGATCCCCAGCCTTGCAAAGGAGAAGTTTTTGGTATCTGGATCAGAATAGCTGACGGGTCACACTGCTACCATCAGTGTATTTTCCACTGAAAGATCATCCTTCTAAGACTAGTGGAAACGTTGCTCTTCATGGTTCTTCTGTCTTCATCCTATCTAACATGAATCTTAGCTATAGGACCAAGCTTTTGCTGTGTGTTCCCTTCGCCATTAACCACAGGTTTTAGAACTCTAATCTCCTGATAGGAAACCAGAAGAAAACCTTGTTCTGGTTCTGTCAGCCCAGACATCATGTGAACCATGATCACCATGATAAAAATACTTCCACTGCCAACTTCTGGAGCCAGCCCTTCATCTCAGAGTTCAACATGAGGATTTAATATGACTATATGGCACACAATGCAAAGGAAGAAAAGATTGTGTGCTCTCAGCCAGAAGTGAATGAAAGTAGACTCGCAGACTCCAGCAGGCTTTGTTCCCTGCATGTAGTGCTGCTGGGAGAAGATAGCGTTTGGTCCCAGACTGACCATCTCTGTGAACATCAGGAACTAAATAGAGGTAGCTTTGCTTCTAAGTGAGCTTTCTGAGTAGAGGAAGGAAGGTTTACAAGTTGCCAGGGCAGACTGGAAGCAAAAGATTTTGGGGCACAATATGCTGCACTTGCACTTCTCAGGTAAACCTGTCCATGGAAATAAGTGACCTTGTTACTGTTCACGGGAACAGGGATCAGCCTGTGTCTGTGTTGGAAGGAAAGACTGCAAATTGAGATGTCTGTTTTGGCTGTAGCAGTGAAGCTCTTCTAGGAGGAACCAGATTTCTTTCAGACCTCTCAGAATAGCACGGACTGAAAGACTTATGAAGGCCAAGCCCAGGCATGGTTGCCATGTACACAAATGCAACAATCCACTGTTTTTACTTCTCTACTAAGGAATTACAAGATCTCCTTAGGACTTGTGGCCTCCGAGAACCAGTCTACTGGTGTGTCCTACAAAACTTGGATGTACAGCTTGTCCCTTCCTTGGACAGGCCATTGATCTGCACAAATGTTTGTCCTTCTTTGAGGCACAAAGTCTTGACCCAGCTTGCACTTGGAAATCCAGCATTGCCTTGACTGATGGTCGCATCTGACCAGCATCTGACCAGGTTGGCCCACTGCCTTGTTTGAGGCTTGCCAAAGGCACTGGGTTCAATTGCACCTCCTCTGGTGCTGTGGGAAGCAAGGGGGTACACTGAGCCCGCTGCAACTGCATGAAGCATAGTATAGAGACATCCTGACCAGGCAGCTACTGAGCACAGACTTAGCTTCTAGGAGAGTGGAGAGGTGTGAGGGGGACAAGAATTTGTCATTTCTTTTGTCACTTAGTAACATTTACAAAAGACTAATGAGGGACACGGCATCTTTCATTCAGATTGCTCATATCTGTGACCAGGAGACCTGTTGAACAGCTATGAAGAGCTCTGTGGTCTGAGTCAACGGACAAAACCACTGTGGTCCCGGGAGACGCAGTACTGACTTCAAGCAGGATCATCTTAGAAGCTCAACCTGTAAGGTAGTGAGTTTGGTCATGTCACCACTGAGATTTGTGTAGGGGTGATACAGAGCTGGGAATATGAAGTGTCACCTTCACTGTCATGGTAGACATTGCTCTGTGTTGCAGTAGGTCCAAAAATTGTTGTAAATGTTGTGGGAGCAGTGGTCTCCTATAGCATACACGGATTTCCCTGTTAAGATGGCAGACTGTTAAAGATCTGCCGTAACTGTCCTGTGGAGGTAACGTGGGACTTGTGGCACAGATACACTATGGTTTCTAAAGATTTTGTCTCGGACGCATTATTTCTTGGGACAGTAAGTAGGGATATGTAATTTTTTTCTTCTGGACATTTAGTAAAACTCTGTTGTATTTGCTCTGTGATACTTGCTTTAAATTTATTGACTGTAAGAAAATGCATATCTGTTAGGAAAGAATTCATGAGTATGTTGTGGACATTGAAAGGAACAGACTGACCTGTTCTAGTGTTGTCTTCCCACACCTGCTTCACCAAACTGATGTGAATTCACTTTCCCGTTCACCACTGTTAGGGCTTTATTGCTTTCGTTCACTTAGAAAATATAGACAGTGTGTGTCTCCTTTTGGCATTTTGTATCAATGCCACTTTCATAAATAAATAGCTATAGAGTATCTGGTGTATGCGTACATAAATTGTGGACAGCATGAGCAATCATTTATGTTATATTCATAATCCCTGAGGCAGAAGAGAAGATCAAGTCAAGTATAGATTTACCGAAGGATAAGTCACACAAAATCTGATCCTTGGGCATTCTTCCCCACTCTACACAAGACCTCCATTCATCACTGGAGTGCTTGTGACGTTTCCCCTCTGTGACCTGCTCAGAAGTTTTCATGTAGTTGCACTTCTGTGGTTGCTGGCCTTCAATTCTGTGGTTCTAACCAAAGTCTTTGAGATTTTCCTTTAAAGATCTTCTGAAATGGAAAGACTCAAGCTCAAAATATTACTTAAAGTTAACAAATAAACAAAGCAAGCCCAGGCAAAGCTAAAAGAAATTTTAGGTGAGACATCCTTCTTCTCAGTGAGTATCTGGGTCTTTGGTGTAAAGCACAGCCAGAATTTGAGTCTGAGCACACCACAATTTGGTGTTTTGTTTAGAACATTCATTGTGTCTGGACTGTCCTGATTTTTATGAATTACAAAGAGAAATAGAATGCTGCATCTGTTGCTGATTAATTTATCATAACGATGATTCAAGTCTTCTACTGTGGTCTATACTAATGGCTTTGTACTCCACATTTACTGTGCTTGTGCCAATGTCTGTGGTACATCCCATGCCTCTGTACCCATCACCTCTGTAGGAATCACTCACTACCTGTCACTTCTCTCCAAGTTTGGCTAATTTTGCTCACCAGTCTCTGCCAACAACTATGTCACATCTTGTCTATCTCTTCCACTGCCTGAACCTCATAAATAACTACTTGTGACACCACTAGTACCTCCCAATCCTGTGACTCTCAAATGTTTTGCTTATTCACTTAGCAGATTTATGGCACTATCACTAGTGTCCAGTCAGACTGCAAAAGGGAATGGGTTCTTGCTCTGTCTCGTCCAGACAGATTGATGGATAGACAAAATGAAGGGCAGACCTCCCATCCCATCAGGCTATCTGGTTTATTTTGGTAGATTAAAAATATTTGTTGGTAGTCAAGGGCTTGCTCCTGCTCTGCTTTCAAAGCCATGGAAGCTTTGCCATTATTTCCAAAGGGAATGTGTCCACAGCTGAAAAGCAGACAGACTTCTTCCTAGGATGAGAAATAGCCAAGTCTTGGTTACCTGAACAAGTCTAATGCGTAGCAAGGATGTGTTTTTCAGAGCAGCGAGAGTGTTGAGCTACTTCCAGTGTTAGCCCTGTTGTGCTGGGGATGTTGGTCAACAGCAGTGCATGTGGGGAGGGGTAGGTTGTCTTTTGGAAATATTTGTCTGCCTCTGTTGAATAAATAGTAACCTTGGTGATCATCTTAGTGTGGACACCTATGTTTCAAGCATCTGTGAGTGAAGATATGAATTACACTGCGGCAATTTTTGGAAGGCTTTTGCTGTATTTAGTTTCTTTTAAAAATTTTGTATTTTTTTTTTTTTCTAGGATTGAAGTCAAAGCAAAAACATGGTTATTTGTGTAGCAAGGGAGTAGAAATTTTGAAGTAAGCAGGGCAGGGTCTGAATGACTCTGTGCCAGCTGATATGTTATTTTCTAGTCCTCATTTAACACAGGAAACACTAGAAAATGCAATGTGATTGGATTAATTATGCTGAAGGAATGTTCTCTTGCATATCCTGGCACTGTTATTTTAACTATGCAATCAATGTGTGGCATTAACATGCTTTCTGTCTCATTCTCCAGAAGGCAAGAATTCACCGGAGTTTAAGGACTCACAGCAGGCTATCTTTAATCGAAGTGAATTTCTGAAATATTAAAGGCCCTGCAAACTCAGTAGTTTATGCATAGTGCACATAGTACCTTTTGGAGATTGGACATATTCATACATGGTGTCTATCACTACCCATACAAATATTGTCAGTATTTGTTTTTCTTTAAACTAGATTTGAATGTAGCCATCTCTCAATAGGTTATAAGTATGCTAATGTATATCCACAGTCACTGGACTCTGAACAACTGTCTGACATGATACATTTGGTAACATAAGAAAATAATAAGTTTCTTGATGGCTTTGGACCTGAGAATTTGGACCATGTTCATGTTTCAGTGTAGATGCTCGTTAATATTGCCTAGTGTGGAGGGAAGAAGTTGGGAGTAGCAAAGTATAAACGTGAGCGTAACATAAAAAGAGCTTAGGGGAATACTGTTGCAAGCTAATGTCAAGTAATCATGTTTGTTGAAAGTTGTAAGCATTAGACATTTCATCTTCTGGAGTGGTGACACGTTTAGGAAGATACAAGACTGCAAAAGGCAATAAGGGATTATAATGTTTGCTATTAATACGATTCAGTACTTTGGAGGACAAATTAAGGCCATCAGAATAGGATGATCAAGAGTCTCTGAGAATCTCTGCCATTTGCTGTGCAATGTCCTGCCCTGTGCAGGGCGGGGTGCCCTGGAATCATCTTGTTTTCATTTCAGTTTTGTGTCTTTTCCCTCCCACAATCTGTTCATTCCCTTCATTTGTAATTTTTAAAACATCTACCAATAGTTTACAGAAGTAACTATGTGATATGCCAAAATATCAACACACAAAAGCTGGAACACTGAAATGTAAAACTCTTGTTTGGGTGGATAGCAACAAAAGACACCCACACCAGACCAGGGGGTGATAGAAAGAGAGGACTTGGCTGTCGTTCGCACAGTCCCATGTATTGTTTCCCATTTCTGTTGTTTCATGTGCATTTTCACTGAAGTAAGTGAGGGTCACAGAACGATTTTCCAAGTAATCAATTATTTATGAGATTTGTATAGCATGCAGAGCCCTAAAATAAGATTTGTGTTAAGGACAACAGTGGAGCCAGTGATTTGTTGTGGAGAGATGTCTGCATTCCCATTTGCAACTGCTGATTAATGGGAAAACAAAGTTCATCCT
This sequence comes from Cariama cristata, assembly GCF_000690535.1. Classification (NCBI taxonomy): domain Eukaryota; kingdom Metazoa; phylum Chordata; class Aves; order Cariamiformes; family Cariamidae; genus Cariama; species Cariama cristata. The sequence continues at coordinate 14,899 of NW_009631457.1, read as the reverse complement.
TTTGCTTCAGGATTTGACCCAGAAGTACTGAGAGTTACACTTTCTTTGCCCTATCTGTGGGACATACAGCACAAATTATTTCTGTTAGCTTGGTTGTCTTTTACCCTTAGCTGAAACCAATTATCACACAGATAATGTAACTCCAAGCTAAACGTATAACAAGGAGATGTTGGGGTCCCACCCAGAGTTTTCCTCAGGTGTAGTGTGGCAATACTGTGTTGGATGAAAATGTCTGATATAGGGAACCGAATTAAGATCATAGGTGTGCTGACAAAGTCCATTTGCCACTTAGAACTGTTGAAAGTTGCATGTTCTTCTGTGACTCTGTGTTGAGTGTCACACACACAAGGAGTGCAGAGAGTAAATAGAGACACAGCATTAATCCCACATGGGAATCTAATCTAATTGCACTTTCAGAGCTTCAGTAACTCTATAGTTTCTGAGCATCTCTCATATGACAAGGAATCTGCCTTCACAGTTTGCTTGCAAGATAGTGATGTGTTACATTACACGTTGCCTAATT
>NW_009631457.1:0-14345 GCF_000690535.1 Cariama cristata | reverse complement strand
GAAAGAGACAACTTTGGCAGAAGGTCACATGAGTGATCTGTAACAATAACTAGTTAATGCCAAGTTCACACTTCACCATTTCCTTCTAAAGTATGTAGTAGCTCACAGTCTGCTGTCAGGTCTGTTGCTAATTTAGACAAGCTAATTTAGATCAGGAGGTACTTCTGCTTCATACTCCAGTTTAGACATCCATCTCTGTAGCTTTCTTCTCAGCAACTGCTCTTGCCATCCATCAGAACTCACCACGTGAGTGCCATGTGGTGTAATATTTGCCTGAAACACGAGAGGAGGTCTTTGGAGGAAAGCCAGATGACATGGAAATGGAAGAGGTGACAGAGGGATGCTGTTAGATGCGTACATTTTCTATTTAGTCCCGCTAGCCATTTTTGTACGTGGTTTGTGTTGGTTCAAAACTGTGTCATGATGTGTTTTGGAAAGACATGCCATGATGTGTTGATTGGCAGGCCTCTCTCAACTTGGCTGCTAGGATGTGGCAAGTGAGGAAAGGCAAACTGCATCATAAAAGTGAGCAGTATTAAGGTCTATCATTTCTCTTTTGGACTGTAAATAATGAAATTATTTGTCTGTTTTCACAGGGGAACCTGTAGTCTGTTTGTGCTGACCATAGGCAGCTGAGTAAAGCATCATGACAAGCCGTCGGGCAGGTGAGAGAACAGACACAGCTATGAAAGATATCTGGGGTACCCCTGACAATATGCCCAACTTGCTTTTCTTGTTTGGCAGTTAGGTATCTGTCTCTCATGACCACAAGGAGAGACATGAGTAACTGGACCATCAGGTTCTGCTGACCTTTGCAATAGTGTCTTTCCCATGCCAGATTTTGAAGTTTTATTTGGAACAGTAACTGATGTAAAGCATTCTCTATGTAAATCATCACTAGACCTGTAAGCTAATGTGGCCCTGGATTGCAATCTTGATTGCAGATTTTCCCACTTGGGCCCTAGCTTTGCGGTAAGTCAGCACAAAATCACAGACCTTAATGCTCCAGCCTTTGGACACACTTAGAGCCTGTAGTACTAGAATGGATGGGTCCTTTATAGTCCAAGAGATGCTGAGCGGGAACAGTTACTGTTCCACAGAGAGACAATGTAGATTGAAAGATTGTTTCTAAAGGACAAACATGTTACCATAATTGAATGTATTTTTCCTTGCTTTTCTAGTAAAATCCTTCAAGAAATCTTCTGTCCCAGGAGTTGTTATCACCCAGTTTGTGGATGATATTCCAAAAGGATGCAGTACACCTGACTTTGAGCGGAAACCTGTCACTCTGACATTGCAAGAAGGTGAGATTCTTGAAAAACAGTCAAAGCTGCAGACCTGAAGGCTTGACTCCATGTCTCACCTACATGAAACAATTATCATATTTAAATCAAGCTAGTTTCTAAAGAGATTTGACTAGACCAGAAAAAAAGTGTTGTGTGGCCAAAGTCTTTGTTATACTGATGAAAATTCCATCAGCACTGATAGAAGTCTCCTGAGTTTTCACTAGTGTATGTGAGATCAAAATCTGGCTCCTAATGTATACAACAAATCCTGAGAATTCTGCAGGAAGCTCTCAAAGTAAGTATTTTGCAGCAAAAGATTAAGCACATTGAAAAAGTTGTTTTTTCCTGCTTTTTTAACCAACTTGTGTTATGAATTTTCAGCTCTAAAATTAACTGCCTTTTTATAATAAGATACACTGCAGATGCTATTTAGACTGTACTTCTTCAAGAAGCAATATGGATCTTGCGTAGAGTAGAGAGAAGGCAGTTAATGAGCCAAGACCTAAAATCAATGGGAAGCCTTCCAGTAATCTCTCTGCACTTGCAAGGAGTAATTTATCTTTTTTTTCTGGAGTGGGATAGCCTGGGGAGATGATGCAGCTCTTCTTCCCTCACAAGACTGAACCATTTGTAGCACCCTGGATTTCAGTGTTCTCACACCCATCTGATGATTTTCACGGGCCATTGAGATTTTATGAAGGAGCACAGTGGCCTCTAGCGGTACCTCCCTCCCCTTCCTCCTCCACCTTCCTTCCACCTGCAAGTTTCAGGCGTGAACCAAGGCAGTGGTCAGTCGCACTGTCTACATTTTCCAAGTTGTTTCATCTACAGTAGGTTCCTCGTAGTTCATATACAAAATTTTAGGGCATTCAGGTTGGTTACTGTGTAAACGGAATTCAGTGTCTGTGCAGATGCACGATAAGCGTCTTTAATTGTATCATCATCACCTCATTGCATTCAGCGCGTGGATTAGCTGATACTCCTAGCTGTGGAGTTGTGTCCTGTGACAGATGGCAAGCATGGGACACTGCAGCCAGAATGGCTAAAATTTGACAAAGGTATAATCAATTGGAAACAGACTTTAATAATAGATAGTACTGCGATCTCAGAAAAAGTTGGAAGATGCGTTTTGATAAGAATCTGTTAGCCGGAGCTTGCTACATCAAGTAAGATTTTTGGTGGTGACTGCAGAAGGGTGTGGGAAATATTGCAAGACTTTCTGGGGGGAATTTTTAACAGTGTTGGTCACCTGAAGACCAAAACTATTGCAAAAGAAAGATAGTAATCATTTCTGCCGTGAGCTACATCCACAGATAACTCACCTCAATTTCTGTTCCCTCGTGACACTCCCACTTACCTACACATGAGTCACTTCTCTGATTTGTTATTTCATAGTGTTTCCTATGTCTTTGAAGCCTTTTGGAAGAAAAAGGAAAGGTTTGTACTAGGCACTGGTAAAGCTGTTGGAGACTTCTGTGGTCAGCTGCAGTATACTCAGGTTCTTAGGGAAGCAGAAATGAAATAGAGAGCTCACAGGTAAACCCCATCCTCTTTTCCCTTCCTTGCCTCTTCGACTAGCAGAGCTGGTGTGTTTGGAATGCAAGGTGGTGTCAGGCTAGCAGACAAGGAAGATATGGCAGAAAGATGACGTGTATGGAGTACATGGGGAAACACTTTTTCCTACATGGGTCCTCCAGGTTGTGGTACAGTGTTGTCTGTTAAGAACGTGTTTTAAGTGTGCAGAGGAGGTATTTTCTTGTTTTCATCTCCTAATAAATCCAAATTTATCCAAATGAAAAAGAGATCAGGAGCTGCAACTGTTCACAGATGAACTTTACTCATGTCTAGAGACAGGGGACTCCAGCACAGTGAGTCCTTTGTTATTTGACATCCTGCCCAGCATGGTCACAACAAAGGGAATAGTCTGAAAGAATGGAGAAACAGTGAGAACTTGTAAGGGAATACGTGTGTGATGAGAATGGATTTGGACGTTTCATGGTTTTGGTACAAGTAGTGCATAAAATTTGCCAGAAGTGAGTCTAGGCTGAACTTGCTATAGTGCCCTTGATTTCAGAGGTGATCAGAGGGTGTTAACAGTCATGTCTGGCAGGCTGCCACCACATTTTAAAGACCTTTTATGATCGAATACAGGCAAACCCTGACATTGTTGACATGAGGAAAGGTAGCCCAGCCTGGACTTGAGCTATTAACTGCTTGCTCTTTGGCTCTGCTCAAGTATTGACAGTGTTCAAAATCAGACCAAGATAACAAAAATTGCTCACTTGAGTACGTAATTTCTCTATCCACATGGCTGTGCAATAAAAATACAGGCAGAGACCATATGTGTCAGTGGTGAATTTTAAAGTTAGTTTTCAAGTAATCTCTTTGAAAGCCAGTGAGTTAGAATGGAGATAATGGCAGATGTCTTGCAGTAATTTGGGCATTTAATGCAACTTAAACTGGTAATTTAGGCATCTTTTGCAGAGAAAACAAGAAGATATAATTATTTTTGAAGAATGTTTCTGCCTAAAACAACAGAGATGACTCACTCTGGAGATCACTCTTAATAATGTAAGGGGCTATGGCTTCATATTCAAGCCCGTTAAATAACTAATTTCTTGCCTCTTTTCAAAGGTAAAAATGCCATTTTCAGAGCTGTGGTCAAAGGTGTCCCAACCCCTGAAGTGAAATGGACCCGTATACAAGGAAAAATGGATGATCCTGGGAAATATGAAACATTCTTCAATAATGTTACAAATGAATGCATTCTACAGGTAAAGATCAAATACTTCAGACAGGACTCATGGAACAGAGAGAGCAATGAAAAGGAAAAACCTGCAGTGGGCTGATATAGATGTCACCAGATCAGAGATAACACAAAGATAAGGAAACAAAGCTTTTTACAGTCGTTCTGGGAACAGAAGAAAGATCTGAGATGTCACTGAGTAGCTGTTTTATTAGAAGCTGAAGGTGTGTGATCTGAACCACAGCACATCACTATGAGCTCTTACTGTTTTCTTTTTAAGATAAACAAACCCACCTCAGATGACAGTGATTTGTATCATTGCCTTGCTGTGAACGAATATGGGGAAGCTGCATGCTCTGCTGGCCTCAGGATCCTACAAGGTAGGATTGACAGGTTCTGTGCTCCAAAGATCCTGTCGTCCCAAGTAGCTGGCTTTGCTGTCCTCTGGGGATGGGTGCCCAGAGCATTGTCTAAGTATTCTTGATGTGATTTTTCCCCTCACTGAGGATGGGAGGTGTTCTGTTACTGCCCCCACTTTGGTGACTCCACGACAGTATAAGCTTTAGGGCAAGGTAGAAGAAAGTGGTATAGTGGTCATTGCACTGGACCATAATCAGACACTCTGGATTTAGCACTGGATTGTCTCAATCCTTTCTTTATGATATCAAATGAATCAGTCTTTTAGGAGAGACCCATCCCACTTCATTTTGAATGTCTATGGTGTCCACCTGACCTAGTCCCCTGCTTCTCTTTATACTCAGTGGAGAGAAGTGGGCACTTCATGGGTAAAATATAACTGACCTATTCTTGGAATCTACTTGAGCAGGAGATGGGCTATTTTGGAAGCATCCATTTCACCTGTGTACCTTTAAAGTAAGTTTAGAAGGCAACTATCTGTATTTGCCCAGATAATCCTTACACCTTGGCTCTCCATCTCTAAAACAAGATGTTAGTATTTCCTACCATTGCTTAAACTGTAAACTTTATAGGGCAGAAATGGTCTCCTCCACTGTGTAGATTATCCAGTAAGCACAGGGTTGATTGCAATAGAAATATTGTGTATATAGATGGAGATTACTAGGAATCAATGTCAGATTGACAAGGAAATCCAAACTAGGATTTCCTCTTGCATTGGTAACAGATACAGAGATTTTATGGTTCATTGATTTACTGATGTTAGTCTGAGTGTTATCTTTTTCATCTTACGGCTTGTTTTTCCTCTGTTTTCTCTAAATTATCAGTTGGCTTTAAGAGGAAAGCAAAATATGTTCCTGTTCGTCCTGCTGATGGTAAGTTAGAGTTAGAGATATATTTCTTTTTTGCGGCAGGGGACATGACATAGTTAATACTCCTCTGTCTACAACAATATTACTACCCTAAACTTGTAAAGAATAAAGTAAGAGAAGAGTTAATGAATCTCTAATGTTCTGTTATCTCCTTCTGCTTGCTCCTTACGTTTGGGTAAAGGGATGATGTTAGACATGACTTTGAGCTGTTCTGATTAATAAGTCTGGAATAATAAGTGCTAGAAAAGGATTTAGTGATGTCAAATATGGCTGAATCAAACATGTTAACATGGCTGGAAAATAGTGGGTTTCTAGAGTGTCCTCTCTAGAAAGAGAGGAAAGTCCCCTAAAGAAGCGATGAACTTTAGTGGCACTCAAAGGACATGAGTAAGGCAGAGAAAAGTGGCTCTAAGTTTCATGACAGTTTTTTTGTAAAGTATGAAAAAATTGCCAGAGGTAAACAGCATAGTAGAATGGCCTGTTGTCAGTGCCTATTTTGCATTATTTTCTGTTGGGGGATATATTTTACAGTGTTGGGTATCTGAATGTTTGTTGTTTCCCACCTTTAACAGAGTTAAAGCAGAAGATTCAGGACTTCAGGAAGCTGCTGAAGAAGCGGTAAGCCTCTGTAACAAAGGCCATGGTTACACTTCTTAGATGTTTCTTGATGACAGGGGACAGCTTCATAGATTTTCAAGGCAACACTTGTTGTTTCCAAAGTTGTTGTGAGACTCAATATGGGGAGACAGAACAGAACAGTTTGCCGCTATCTGTGAGGCTGAGATAAGCACAAGGTACCAACCTCGTTTTGAGGTGTATGTTTCTTTGCACCACAAAATTTTGACTTAAAAGATCTGTTTCTCTGCTTTCCTGTTTTTAGCTTGCAAGTAACTTCCTGGCTAAGTGACAAGTCTTCATGTAATGATCTATCTGACTAATCAGGGACTGAGCCCTGGCTCCCAGGCCAACTGCAGAAACTGCCATGTACACATTACAGAAATCCCTTCATTTCCCAGATGGGAACCTCCAAAGATTGCCTAATGGGAATGATCTCTGGCCTGTGCAACATCGTGAACTGTGCTGAGAAATTACTTGGGAGAGTGCAAGTTGGCCTGGGCCAAACTGCCAGTGACTCTGCTGCTAATTTAGCAGTGTGGACAACTGCATTACAGTCTTGCCCTATATGGCCCATGGCAAGACTGTTCCCTGACAGCGTTTAATTTGTAGTATAAATGCAGAAAACCTGTTCTGGAAGAGTCCCATTCTTTCTTGTCTACATCTACAGGCCCAAGTGAACTACAGAAAGGTTTGAGAGAGAGATGAAAGAGGATTAATTATAGAAAACCAAGACATCTTGTTGTCTGTTAAAATGTCTAGATTTTTTTTTCCCCCTGGTTCTAAGGGCCCCAGCACCAAAACCAAAACCCTTGGACAAAGAAGCAGTCTGGCAACTGTTGCTGCATGCAGATAGGAAAGATTACGAGAAAATCTGTTTGAAATATGGAATTTTTGACTTCCGTGGGATGCTGAGAAAGCTGCAGGAGATAAGGAAAGACAGAGAGACTCAACAAGGAAAGGTAAAATAAACTGGAACCACTAAAAGTACTGATTTTTAGCAAGCTGCAGAGTCCTATAGTTCCTCAGCAGCTTCTGAAAACAGGCTAAACCTTCCTAAATTGCTTTGTAGATGAAAATGTTATTGTATGACAGAGAGCGATTTATGACAATGTTTTAAAGAAGTCCTACTTCTATCCTTATGCAGATGAAAATGCTATTGACATTTTTGAAGTTCAATTCATAAATTTTAGGAGATACTGAGCATTTAGGTAATGCTGAAATATGTATTCAGTTGCCTCTGATGAGAATTTGGACACCAAATTGAAAAGTTATATGCCCGAGAGTCAAAATTTGCCTTCACATAGAGGAGCATATAGAAACCTGATTGGATAGTAGTTGCATAGTGTGTGAATGACTAGGAGGTAGCACGTAAAATATAATTTGCTTACAGGAGGAAACTGTGGAAATTTACAGATGCTTCTTCTATACACATAAAGTTAGAGGTAGCTCTTTTCTATGCGGATAAAAAGCAGATTTCACGTTAGTTCAACAGCTTAAGAACTTCTGTTATGGCAGCCTTATCATTTATTAGGTTCTTGTATCTTTCTTTGCAGTTAATACACAGTCTGAAAAACTTTGAACACATCAAAGTCAACAAGGATGGAAAAGCTACGTTTGGTCTGGAGATGGACCTGAAAAATAGTAACAGCAAAGTTTATCTGCTTAAGGTGAGGGGGCAAGATGAGTTTGCCAGCTCATAGCAACCACTGAAGTCTTCTACATAAAATGCTTGATCTGTGGGGAGTATCTGAGAGCAAATAAGCTTCTTAAAGTTGTCTATCCATTGCAGAATCCTTGATTGGTTAGGGAGAAGTGTTGGTGCGGGGGTCCAGGTAGTCTTTGGTGGTGAATATCACTTGGGATTTGTAGATCCAAGAACAGGGTAAACAGTCAGTTACTGACATCCTTTTGACTTCAAGAGCTCTTCGGTAAGAGGAAATTCTAACTGTGTCTTTCAGGCTGCAGAAATTCTGCAGTCTTATATAAGAAAAACAGACTGATTTTATTCACTTTCTCGAGTGTGTTATTCCACTATAATTCACTCCTGTGAAAGAAGATCTCAAGGAAGTAAAACATTCCATCTAGTTCTGTAGTTACTCTGATGTGATCCTCAGGTGCTAAGTGCTGTGGATGTTTTTCTAGAAATACATTTCAGTCAAGCTATGGTTCGTGGCTTTAATACAGGGGAAACTGGAATTCATTAAAGAGGAGGTCAGACTAGCTGTATGAACTTCTGAATCAAATGCATGACATGAAGTCTATGCAGCCACAATGCAGAGGAGGTAACCCAAGGCTGTTACATATAGGAAAGTAATGAACTTGCCTGCTTATCTATCTATGAGGATGCTAAAATCTAAGCAAAGAAAGTACTTTGTCTTTGAAGCTACAGTAACTGTGTATTAGGTAAGCTTCAAAACCTTACATGAGCTAGCAAAGTACTGTTGTTTTGCCTCGTTTGAGAGTGTGATGCTCTGTTCTGTGCAGGACTTACTGCACGTAGTACTGCCTGTGTGTTACATAAGGAATGAACCCTGTCCCCTTACAGCTGTCCACTGTAAGTAGTAGTAGAGTGTAGACTTCTCCATTGTTAATCATTTATATCAATAAGGTGATCATAGCACAAATTTGCCCTCACTTGTTTCAAATGCCTTGCACTAGTTGTGCATTGCCTTTAAGAGTATATTCTTTCTCTTCCTAGGATGGTGAGAGGCTCAGATATGGAACAGGCGATGAATACAGAAAGCACTGCCTGAGGCGAATTGGAAAAAGGTATAATTTCATTGTCAATGACGTGCAGCCAGAAGATGCAGGCTTTTATCAAGTCAGAGTGGAGGATGTACCTGTTTTCTCAACTGAATTGGAAGCTGAAGGTAAGGAATTGAGTTAGATGTATGTGATATGCAACTGTAACAAGGAATTATTTTTTGCTGGAAAATTTTATCTAGGAGCATACACAAAACTCAGCAGTAAAACCTGATATCTATAGAAGACTGTTTTTGTGTTGCCAAATAAGGGTTCTTTACATGACACAGGTGAAAAAGAGCAGGAGGGTGATTATTTGAAATGGGTGTTACATTTGTAGTCTAAAGGACTAGGTTCAAGTACCAGTTTGGCTCTGACTTCTGAATGACAGTGAGTAAATTCCTTAACTTATCCCATGCTATAGTTTCCTTTTGTAAGCTCAGAATCATAACTACCAATTTGATACAAGTATCACCCTGCTGGAAAACATTAATGACTACAAATTATCAGGACATCCCAGTGATGTGTGGTATAAATGTCTCAGAAGATAATAAAGACAAAAATCTACTTTTCTGCTTTTCTGTCCTGTAGAAGTGGGTGCAGGAGCACATCTCAGTTTTTCCTTTTTCTGCTTAAACTAGTGCTCACAGGCATGGCAAGTTCCTGTCTGTCTTTCTTCAGCTGCAACAAGCTTTTCTTGGAAGACGGAAATAGCTCTGTTTCCTTTCGATAGCTTTTGATTTTTCCATTGCAGCCATCCCTGTGAGATTTGAGCAGCCACTCAGTGATGTGCATTGTCCTGAGGAAGAAGATGCTGTCTTTGAGTGTGTCCTACACACACCCTGCAATGATGCTGTGTGGCTACACAAAACCCACCTCCTTGAGGCAAGTGAGAAGCACCAGATCTCTGTAACACCTGATGGTCTGACGCACCAGCTGATTATCAAAAACGTTGTGCCCTCTGACAGCGGCATGTACACGCTTGACACTGGACTCTGCTCCTCAATTGCCTGGCTTACTGTAGAGCGTAAGTGACACTGTATTATTCCCATAATGTTGGCTTGAGGTGTGTTATCAAAATAATATTTCTGTCACTGCCTGATTGCTCACTGAGATTATTCTATGGTGAGAAATGAATTGTGGAGCCTCTAGTTCCTAAATTATATTTGGAAAAAAGAAGGTCTGTTTAGATCCTCTTTCCTCTTCAGATGAGACAATTTTTTCCCTTTTTATTAGTCCTGACAGATCTTATTGGCTTATTTACTCCACAGCTACTGTGAAGTAGCCTGTTCTCCATCAGTTACCGAAAAATGCTCCATATCTTCACATGTGTTTTTGATGAAGCTGTCACTGTGTGAACACAGTACAGCATACAGGGGATCAAGGAGCTTTCAATACTGTCAATTGTATATAATCAATACTATTCAATACTGTCTTGCTAGATAGTATTTTTCTTTCCAGATTAGAGGTTAAATATGTTAGAAGAAGCTCAAAGGAAGCTGGGAAGATGGGAAACACTCCTTTCAGTGCAAGCAGATTAACAGTTAGCTGGCTCGTATTTTTTTGCTTCTGAAAGGTAGTTGCTTTGGTTTCTTTTGAGATCCTAGTGCAGCAAGAGGTGGTCTCTTTCATAAAGGCTTTTTTGATGACCTTTCAGAAACAGTGCAGGTTGAGTATGGCGTACAAAGAAACTGCCCATTGATTTCATTGAGCTGTTAATGCTGTACAGAAATTATATCTAGGCTGGAAATCAAAACAGTGTGACCTGCTCTCAGAAAAGCCTGAATTTTGGATTAATACAAAGCTACTCACAGAACTGGAATCTTTAGTCTTCAGATTGGCCATCTCTAAAATGCCAGGATGCCAAATGTGCAAGCTGCCTCAGTAGAAGTGAGATCCTAATTCAAGGGTGGGAACTGATGGCCACTCTGTGCATGGGATGTTCTGTAACTCCTCCAGGGCTGGAGGGAGAAGGCAGAAGGAACTAATGAGTCCCAGATACAATCTAAGCCCCTCTAAATTAGACCTTTCATGCTGGAAATTTGCCTTGTTTTTCTGCTTTTTTTGGTCTGTTTCCTTGTTTGTTTGTTTTGACAAGCATGTTTCCACTAAAAATAATTGTCTTTTTAACCAAGAAATGTAAAATTACGTCAGAATGTGAGACTGAAAAAATTCAATATTTGAACTGCATTTAAATTTATTTAAACATATTATGTTTCTATGTCCTAGAATGACATTATAACAAATGCTAACACATTTTCTTTGGTTGTTGATGCAGTACATGACCTACTGATTGTTGTGTTTTTTTCCCTCTCTTTTCCTGTATATTATCTCCAAACAATGCATCTTCAATACAGATGCCAAAGGAAAGAGGAGACAGGATGAAGGTGAAAGAGAGAAATCTGAATGGCTGAAAGAAACATTGCTAGATAAAGACAGGGCTAAGAAACTTCGAAGCAGAGACTATGTGGGTGATGAAGATCATCTTATGGACACTGATATGGAAAAAGACGACTGGTACAGAAATGGTCAAGGCGGCAGTCAAGCCCACTCCATTGATGTTGATGGAAGCCACAGAGTTTTGGGAAAAGATGGGCTACGCGGAGCCCATGGAAATGGAAGGAAGGGGTTTGGGCAGTTTTCTGGAGCAGATCTAGGTGGAGACTCAATGACAAATTATGGTAGTAGCTTTGGATTAAAAGGCTTAGGAGGCAAAAGTGGATTAAGACCTTTCCGCGGGAAGGATTCTATGACAGGCAGAGCAGATACTGGTGATGAATTAGGAGAAGCAGGTGAATGGTATTCAGTGGATGGCAGAGATGATGGTACACTGGATACTGTTAACATTGACATGGATGGAGAAGGTGTGGGCTCTCAGCATGACAGGGATGGTAAATTAGGTGATACTAGTTACAGAGCTGGCTTTGGGGGTGTTGGGAGATTAGGTGCTACTGATGGAAGTTCTGTGTTAGATGAACTCAATCCTGATTCAACCAGAGTGGGAAGTGATAAGGGTGATCTGTTCAGTAGGATGAGTCCAGGGACTGAAGCTAGAAAGAATGCTGCAGGTACTGAGATTACAGGAGGAATGAGGTCCCCCTATGGCAAGGATGGTCTGCCAACTGTCATTGATACGAATGGAGCAGGTATAAAGAGAAAAGGACAAATAGGGACTCCCTCTGGCAAGGATGGCCTGACACTTCATGCTAGTGGTCATTTAGGTCAGGCAGGAAGGTCTGATTTACTGTATGGCCCAGGTGGTCTTCCAGATGGAGATGGGGCTATAGCTGGTGCAGATGGCAGTTCTATAGGGGAAATGGAGACTTTGTATGGTCCAGATGGTCAGTCAGCTGGAGCAGGTGTTGGTGACGCTGGTATAGCTGGTTTAGGGGGAGTTGGAGCTCCCTATGGAAAGGATGGTCTCCCAGCAGGGGCTGGTCTTGCTGGTGCTGCTGCAGGGGGAGTTGGGGCTCCCTATGGAAAGAATCGTCTCCCAGCTGGAGCAGGTGTTGGTGGTGCTGATATAGCTGGTGCAAGGGGAGTTGGGGCTCCGTATGGAAAAGATGGTCTTCCAACTGGGGCTGGCATTGCTGGTGCAGGGGGAGTTGGGTCACCATATGGAAAGGATGGTCTCCCAACTGGGGCTGGTTTTGGTGGTGCTGGCGTAGCTGATGTAGGGGGAGTTGGGTCACCATATGGAAAGGGTGGTCTCCCAGCTGGGGCTGGTTTTGGTGGTGCTGGTGTAGCTGGTGTAGGAGGTGTTGGGACTCTGTATGGAAAAGATGGGCTCCCAGCTGGAGCAGGTGCTGGTGTAGCTGGTGTAGGGGGAGTTGGGTCTCTGCATGGAAAGGATAGCATCCCAGCTGGAGCAGGTGTTGGTGGAGATGCAGTTGGTGTTCTTGGAGGTGTTGGATCTCCCTATGGAAAGGATGGTCTCCCAGCTGGAGCTGGCATTAGTGGTTCTGCTGTAGCTGGTGCAGGGGGAGATGGGGCTCCTTATGGAAAGGATGGTCTCCCATCTGGGGCTGGTGTTGGTGGGGAGTGGGGGCTCCCTATGGAAAGAATCGTCTCCCAGCTGGAGCAGGTGTTGGTGGTGCTGATATAGCTGGTGCAAGGGGAGTTGGGGCTCCGTATGGAAAAGATGGTCTTCCAACTGGGGCTGGCATTGCTGGTGCAGGGGGAGTTGGGTCACCATATGGAAAGGGTGGTCTCCCAGCTGGGGCTGGTTTTGGTGGTGCTGGTGTAGCTGGTGTAGGAGGTGTTGGGACTCTGTATGGAAAAGATGGGCTCCCAGCTGGAGCAGGTGCTGGTGTAGCTGGTGTAGGGGGAGTTGGGTCTCTGCATGGAAAGGATAGCATCCCAGCTGGAGCAGGTGTTGGTGGAGATGCAGTTGGTGTTCTTGGAGGTGTTGGATCTCCCTATGGAAAGGATGGTCTCCCAGCTGGAGCTGGCATTAGTGGTTCTGCTGTAGCTGGTGCAGGGGGAGATGGGGCTCCTTATGGAAAGGATGGTCTCCCATCTGGGGCTGGTGTTGGTGGTGCTGGTGTAGCTGGTGATGGAGGGTTTGGAGGTCCATGTGGAAAGGATGGTCTTCCAACTGGAGTTAGTGTTGCTGGTTCTGGAATAGCTGTTGTAGGCGGAGTTAGATCTCCGTATGGAAAGGATGGTCCCCCAGCTGGAGCGGGTGTTGGTGGTGCTGGTGTAGCTGGTGTAGGGGGAATTGGGGCTCCATATGGAAAGGATCGTCTTCCAACGGGGGTTGGTGGTGGTGGTGCTGGTGTAGGTAATGTAGGGGGAGTTGCGTCTCTCTATGGAAAGGATGGTGTCCCAGCTGGAGCACATTTTGGTGTAGCTGGTGTAGGGGCAGTTGGGTCTCTGCATGGAAAGGATGGCATCCCTGCTGGAGCAGGCGTTGGTGGAGATACAGTTGGTGGTCTTGGAGGAGTTGGGAGTCCCTATGGAAAGGATGGTCTCCCAGCTGGAGCTGGCATTAATGGTGCTGCTGTAGCTGGTGCAGGGGGAAAAGGGTCTCCTTATGGAAAGGATGGTCTCCCAGCTGGAACTGGTGTTGATGGTGCTGGTGTAGGGGGAATTGGGGCTCCCTATGGAGAGGGTTGTCTTCCAACAGGAGTTGGTGTTGGTGGTGCTGGTGTAGCTAGTGTAGGGGGAGTTGGGGCCCCTTATGGAAAGGATGGTCTCCCAGCTGGAGCAAGTGTTGGTGGTGATGGTTTATCTGGTGTAGGGGGAATTCGGTCTCCCTATGGAAAGGATGGTCTTTGCTCTGGAGCTGGTGTTGGTGGCGGTGGTATAGCTGGTGCAGGGGGAGTTGGGGCCCCTTATGGAAAGGATGGTCTCCCAGCTGGAGCAAGTGTTGGTGGTGATGGTTTATCTGGTGTAGGGGGAATTCGGTCTCCCTATGGAAAGGATGGTCTTTGCTCTGGAGCTGGTGTTGGTGGCGGTGGTATAGCTGGTGCAGGGGGAGTTGGGGCCCCTTATGGAAAGGATGGTCTCCCAGCTGGAGCTGGTGTTGGTGGCACTGATATGGCTGCTGCAGGGGGATTTGGGACTCTGTATGGAAAGGATGGCGTCCCAGCTGGGGCAGGTGCTGGTACAGCTAGTGCAGGGGTATTTGGGTCTCCGTATGGAAAAGATGGTCTCCCAGTTGGG
>NW_009631456.1:12254-18177 GCF_000690535.1 Cariama cristata | reverse complement strand
TTTTTATTTTTTTATTTTTTTTTTTTTTGGCCTAAAGAGTGTCCTGGGTTCCAGCATCACTCCCAGGGCTGCTTCTCTATGGCTTAATACACCAGTGCTGGCCTTTGGAGCAGAGACAGTAACTCTGAAATATTTCTCCCCTGCAAATGCGAGTGGGAGCAGAACAGCAAATGGCAAAGCTAGGCTTTGTTCCTGGGCTGTAGAAAACCTGGATTTAAGTTTCCTCAGCCAGAGGAGGGAATGAAACCCTGGTGGCAGCCATCCTGGGAGCGTGCGTTAAGCCATTGGACAGATGTTACCATCTCTCTCTTCTCTTTTGCATAATGTGATTTGGGAGGTACCTTACAGACTGACCCTTTATCAGAGAAAGCAGAAAATGATGCAGAAGAGGGAGCTCGTTTCGTTTCTGCAAACTGTAGGCTTGAGACAGTTGCAGAGCAGTTTGCTTTCAAATGTTGAGTGTCCTACCGAACACAGTTAACTTTAACCGCTCTCTTTAGCACCTGATCCTTTTGTGCTGCTACTCCTCTCACCTTTTACTCAGGAGGTGTGGGCTCAGAAACACCTCTGTCTACTGGACATGTTTTTATGCATACAAATGTTTCTCTTAGAAAAGCAATCGGGTCTGATTAAAATGTGTTCCTCTTACAAACCGTATGGAAAACAGGTGTTTTGGTACATGGGTCAATAGTAGGTCTTTGGCTGTCGTCTTTTTCTTTAACATGCCCACTAAAACAAAGCAATAAAAGTGAGGGAGGAAATGTTGCCCTTTTTTTTTTTTTTTTTTTTTTTTTTTAAGGTATTGCTTTGGATTTTGGTATTGCAAGTGGTCCCACTGAAGTGTAGTGGAAAGAATTAAACTTCAGGACTCTGCACTTATGTTAGCCTAATTCTTTTAATGTATTTCAGTGATTGGAGATGTAGGGAATGCGAAATCCCAAAGCAATTATATGTCTATAAAGATGTCTGTAAACATCTTTAAAACCAAATCATTGGTTAGGGGTTTTCACAAGTGTGTGCATATGTAGTGACAGTGGTTTTGTACCCAGTGCAGACCTCATGGACTCTTCTGTGACTGCAGGGAAGACTCTCAGCAGTTAGATGATAACCTATAGGTTGAAATTTGTTTGCGAGTACTTTCTTCATATGAATGAAGTTGTGGCTGAGTATTACATGAATATTCCTTCAGAGGGAGGATGCAGGAAGGGATGAGTTTCGGAGGAAAGTGGCGTGATTTTAGTCCCCGCCTTTACCATTTTAGCTCATAAATTAATTTCGACTTTGGCATGGACTATACCTTCACTGAGGAGAGAAGGGGAAAAGGTACAGTCTGTACTAGCAAGTGCATCAAACTGCGTCAGTGGAATGGTACGGGGAGTGTGTCATGCTCTCAGTTTGCTGGGTGGGCCAATGTCTTACAGCCAAGGTTAGATGAAGGGATAGCTGTTTTAAACACTTGTGGCTTTTTAGGTAGCATTAAAAATATGGAGTGAACCCACTTGTTCCTAGGCTGAAATGCTGAAAGGCACTGAAGGCAGCTGGGTGCCCAGTTTCCAGTGAATTAACCTACTAACTTACTCTGAGGTTTTGAAGAACCAAGTCCCTGCAAATGTGGTAGAGCTACTCCTCCCAGAGCTATTACTAAGCTCCAATAGAATTTTTTTCTGTGATGGTATGGAAAAAGTATGGTTAATTATATTTCATATCTGTGCCCTTAGCACTTGCTGGGACTAGAGGCCAAACAGCTTGAGTCACGTGGCTGACAGTCTGCATTTTGGCTGAACCAGAATGAGTAAGAAGTGGAGAATGTGCAAGAAAATCCATGGCAGGAATATCTTAGAGCTTTTCTTTTCCCCCTTTTTATAAGCCCATAATGTATAGATAACATTTAGATTGATATCAATGTTGGAAGGCTTCTCTGAGCTGAATTTTTTGAAGCTTGCACATGTCTCGGTAATTCAAGTTTGGGTAAACAGAGCAAACTGGAACAGCTTAAAGAATGTTTCATGGTGGCCCTTCTGGCCCAGCAAAATAGCGTTTTTGGACATCTTCCTGTTTTCTCTGTGTTTCTCTCCTCCTTCTCCACACCCTCCCTTGGAGTCCTTTAAACCAGTACTTTAGTGGGAAGTGGAGGATGACCCATTCTTGACCCTAAACTTAATAGCAGGATTGAGACCAGGTTTTTCCCCTCTCTGAATTTTTATTGCTTGTTCTACTGTTAAAATAGCAGCATGTTTTTCTCAACAATTCTGTGTGAAGTGGTGCTTTCTCAGACTAATGAGGGAAGGGGACAAATGCAACTCCCACTCTTGTTGGAAGACTGACTCTTCGACAGTTGTTTGCTGATGATATAGAGATCTGGTAGTTCTTTCTGCTTCTGTCACAATTTGAAACTCCTGAGATCCAGACATAGAAAGGAGTAGGCTTGAGAATTGCTTCTTACACGCAAAGTAATATTTTGCAGAAAATGCTGGGAGATGAATTAGTTGTTTAAGCTTTAGAATTGTACTAGTTGGTAGCGTCAGCGCTAGGTGCTGATAATCCTGGGCTCTTTCCCCTCTGATACTTAAAACTTTTCTGCATTTCCTGTTATAGCTTGCCACCTATGTCTGTGTCTCAGTGTTTTTCCACGCTCTTAGCAACTCGATCTCTCTTTAGGAAAATAAAGCCTCTTTCACCTATCTCCAGTCTTCACTTTTGTGCAAATAGCAACTCTAAATCTGTAAGTGGTCATGTAACCATGACGCCACTTTTTTCTTTTCTTATATGTTCTGGTAAGGAAAGAAATAATTGCTGATGCTTTATTGACTGTCCTTATTTTGGTTTAATTAGCCCCAAGTTGTGTGGGATAGGACAGGCATCCATAAGCTTCTTAGGGATTCCACAGGCATCAGTAGACACTTAAATTAGCTCCAGTTGTTATTACTGGGCTTTCCCCAAACTTGTGATGGCTACATACTCAAAGGAAAACGTCACGGAAGGCAATCTGAGTCTGCAGAGATCAGTTTAGTGACCGGTTGCTTTCTGCTTCCACTTGCGTGTCTAACACCGTAGGAAATCAGGGTGCCAAATGGTGTCTTCAACATAAACCTGTTGAACAGACAAAACAATAACTTCCTTTTTTTGAGGGTGGGCCTAGGAAATATTTGGATCTTCATGAGCGAGAAAAGTATGAGTTTTTGTTTCCCTCAACAGACTTCTCCTGGTTGTGTACTATGTACATATACTATGTATAAAATCAGATGCCTTGAGAAAAGTAAATGAAATTTCCTAAACCTGGCAGGAAAACGAAAACATCTACACAGACATGTTTGGCTGAAGATACAACATTAAGGTGTACATACTAATACTGTGCACATAAGTACTGGAAGTTTTGGTTTGCTTAGTGCCTTTGGTCCTTCAGAAATCAGGTGGCAAGACTGAAGGAAGGAGATAAGCCTTGACACCTGCAGGCAAGGACAATGTGTTGTCTGTTTCCAGTTGTCTATTCCAGAATTGGGAAAACTGGAAGAACATGGTTTCGCCATCTTTCTGTCTATCACTGGGCAGAAATTAAAGACGGTACTGCAATAAGATATTTATTTTGTCGTTTGGTTTTTTTGTTGTTGTTGTTTTATTTTTAAGTGATACAGTGAGGAACAAGTTGATAGGTCACATGATTTCCGACTGACACTTCACAGAAATAAGTGTTTGTAACGTGCTTTCCAGCAAATCAAAATGTGATGTGGAAAGAATAAGCAAAGATTTCCAGTCTTTGACTACGCAGGCTATGGCATAGGCATCTGAAAAAGCTAAGTAGCTGAACAAATACCTAATAAAATTTTTGGGTGGTATATATTTACATCTGGGGACCATTCAATTCACTGTGCATGAAAGTTATCCCCCAAGTAGCACACAAACCTGAGAAATTTTTGATAATTCCAAGTGTTACATCCTTAATGTTCTTAATACAATATTAAATGTTTTTTGAAGAGGTCTGGGTATGTTTGTGTAGTTTTCTACTCTGGGCAGTGAATTTGTTACACTAGCAGAAATGTTTTTTCAGCTGGAAGTGTGTTGCAATAATCAACATCCTTTGCTTAAGAATAAATCGGTCCTCATATTTTTACTTCTTTTAATCTCCTTTATAAATTGTGGATAGTTTGGGGAAAATATTTGGAATAAATAAATGAAAGGTGTTTAAGTAGGTACTGAAAAGTATTTCCTTTCTAGAGGGATGTTTTGTTATTTTGCTAGTAATCTTCAAGCAAATGAAACTGGAGTCTGCGAAATGGATTTGTCTGTGGATTCCTGCAGTTCATAATCCTCTGGTTTAGATTTATTTCGGACAAGATAGATATTAAAAAAGTGCAAACTGTAGCTATGATGAACTAAATACCTAGAAAAGAGAAATGGTTTAAAAAGAATTTGTTATCTATTTCCTTTTGGTATAACTTTGCCTAAGGCAAGCGTGCTCAAACGTCTGCACCTTCTTCCAGCTTCTTCCCGCTAACGTGCCGTATGAACACACATCTTCAAAACGCTGAAATTCGGGTGTTCTATATTAAGTGAAAAACAAAGCAGCTTTTTCCCTCTGAAATATATCAAGGGTTGCAATCTTTTGCAAAACAGTAGTTCTGAGCTGAAATATTTCGCTGCACCAAAGTAAAGTGAGAACTGCAGGCCCACGCTAAGGACTAGACAGAATATTCTGCCTGGCCACCTCCAACGCAGTGAATGGCAAGTCGTGAAAAAGGTCTTGTCAGGAGCTCTGTTGTGGTAAGGACGCGACTTTCACAAATACGCATACAAAAGCTAAAGATCTGTCAAGGCTGCTTGCTTAAATGTTTCAATGTCTGGCTATCTTGGCTGCACAAACCCCAAATTTCTTTGGACTGCGAATCTGCTGAAGGATAGCAGGGACCTCAGCATTTCACGTTGAGAGGTTTTGATGCGTAAAGCTTGACGGTATGTTTGCGTTCTTGTGTGGGAGCTGGCACCCACGTGGGGCACATCCTTGTAACGTTCTAGTAGCCAGCGTCACTCGGTTCCTACTGAAGAGATGTAGGACTTTGGCTGAACGGTGCTTCCTCACCTGAGAACTCAGTCTGTTGGTTACTGCTGCCCGCTGGAAGAGGAATTGCATCATGTTTTCACGTGTCTTCCAGACATAGAAAACATCTCTTATTGCAGCTGTGCATGCTTTTGGGAGGCTTGGGATGCAAGTTTGCAGCATGTTTGTCTAGTTCATGTTCTAGGATCTGATTCTGCTCTGAGACGTTCTGGTGTGTTTCTTCAAAGTGTATATGTGTGAGTGGCGTGCTAACGAGGCCAAATTTTTCTCTGGCTTACACCCCTGCAGAGGATTGCAGAGTTGGTGGGAACAGCGTGAACTGTCAGCTTGGACTGGCTCGTGTAGAAAATGCGTGTACCAAATTATATGGTAACGTCAAAATGGAGGCTATTTGTATTAGTCTCTGTAGGAACTTGAGCCACATTGTGCCCCACAAATACACCCTATTTTCACATAGTATTGTTCTCTACGCTCCAACTGAAGTACCTGGGTCATCACAGAATTCAGTATTTTAATTTCTAAAAGACAAATTATAATAACTGTCTGCATATCCAAGATTTAGCCGTGTGCAAGCTTCTCTTAAGCAAGCATCAGGTTTGGTAACGGCATGTGGATTCTTACCTTTAAGCTTAGTAAAAGAACAAGGGTACCATGGTGAACGGTTTTAAAAAGAAATCCAAAGCTTGCTGTTAAAGCTGTTTGGAATAAAAACAAACAACAAAAGAGCAGCTAGGGTATGGGTGTGAAACCATTGAACTGTAATAGACCAGAGATGGTAGTAGGTGAGTTAGGAGTCCTATTGATCTTAAATTTTGTGTGGTTTTCAGCACAGAATAGCGTGAGGAGAATTTTCCTCCAGTACTTCAGTGG
>NW_009631456.1:6019-12241 GCF_000690535.1 Cariama cristata | reverse complement strand
ACGCTCCGTACAGAAATTCTCTGTACTGCAACTGCAGGTCATTTGCTGCTGTTTGAGTGCTGGCACACCTATCATCTCATGCTGAACAGTGGTAACAGCCATTGGCTTCGTCCCAAGCCGAGGGAGAGGGCTTGGCAGCAGGATGTTTGTTACAGCTGGATTCTTCCTCCTCACACATTCCCAAGCCCCAGCTGAATTTTACCTAGTCATGTTGCTTTCAATTGTCTTGTCACTATTATTCTTCTCTTTGAATCCAAGCAAGGATTGTGTTATAGTTTCTGTCTGGTGTTGCATTAAAAGCCTGGGATCTCAGGGTGCCCTTTTCAGTGAAGACAGGAGGTAATTGAGAGATTTAAGTCTTTGGGGTTTAGGGAATAAATCTGTCATTTCCAAATACTAAATTTTTCTTTGAATCACATCACAAAAGATTGCTATAGAAAAGCCCCATTCCCTGCTACCTTTTTTTCCTAAACAAACATAGGAAACTCTCTGTAGCATTAATGCTGTACTCCTATTCTAGCAAGACAACTTGAATTCAAAAACATTTTTAGCATATTTTTTCTGTGTTCATAATTTTTTTTTTTTAGTTCTGGTATTTGCAGGCTAAAACTGTACATATTTTTTTTTGAATCACAATTCAGTTTGGTAACAAGAAAGCAATGAGGCATGAGTGTCCGTGCTACATCAGGATAATAAATTTGTAAATAGCTGAATTGCACGTTCTTTGGACTCTTAAGGATGTGGTACACAGTGACCAGTGAGGTCTTTGTTTTAGATTGGCTTTGAAATAACAATCTAAAACTTGCATGAAAACAACTAAAAAAAACCAAACAGGACTGACTTTGGAAGTAGTTGCAACAGCCCAGACTGTGTATCATAATCTAGAGATCTCTCTCCTGAATGATAATAGTCAGTTTGAAGCTTATAGTTTCATTGGTGAAGGTGGGATTTTGGTTTTTCTTCACCATTGGCATCTGTTTATATCTTTCTGCATTGATTGTTCTTTGGCCTTTTGTTATCCAGTCACAAAGTTTCATGAGGTCATTCTATAGTTTGTTGTTAGGGCATTGGACTCATCCCTACACTGAATTAGTTTCCGATCATCATCAAGCTTTTTCTCCTTCTTTCCCTTTTCCCTAGGTTTAACAGCACACGTCCAGCCAGCAGTCTACTGTTGTCCCTTTGTTTAAAAGACAGAAAATAGAGGGTAGAAGTAAATGATCAGTTATTGCAACATTAATCCTAGAAAGGGCTTTTCGTTGTACTTCACTACTAGTTTGTTTCCTTAGGAGCCTTCACTGATGAGCTTTCAAAAATCCAAGTAGACCCTGTCAACCAGATCATCTTTATGCATATGGTTGTCGCTGCTTCAGAGAACTCTGAGGTTTGTAAGGCAGGATTCCCCTCACAGAAACTGCATTGGCTCTTTTCAAATAGGTCATATTCCTGTGCTTGTTCACAAATTCTTTACTCAAGTCTGTACCGATGTGACTGTTAGAGATCTTTGCCTGCTTGTCTGTGGTGTGGCACTTGGCTGTAAATGCTTACTTTTTTTTTCACCTTTTTTGCTGTGTCCACTCAATCGTGGTTTTAATACAGTGCAATTTCTAAAAGCAGTTGTCACATGCTTTACTCTTGCTTGTGCAGGTTTTCAAAACCTGAGGAAGTACTTGTTACCCTGAAACTTTTAGCACTACTTAGTCTAAAGGAGGCCTCTCTTTATATTTAATTTCTTCTTTTTGATATTCGGTGTGACTGGTTTATTAATAGGAGCAAGATGCATCCATTTTCAGGCTTTTGGCTAAGCGTCTTCCTAGAGGTAGCTCTTACAGATAGTGCTGCTCTATTAAATAATCGCCTGATAAGATTAAGAGAATTTTTAATACAAAAAATATGTCTGTGTATTGTTTTTCCTTTTTAGTTGATAGCTGTCAGTGCAGAGCAGTGTATGAGAGGTAATTGAACTTAGGTGCCTTTGTATCTTCCTGTCTCCAATCTGTAAGCTCACAGGCCTGGTGATTTCTGTATCTCCTTAAGTCACAACTCTAGTGCTTGACCGGTATCTGAGGATTGCCAAGGAATTATTGGGATGCTATAAATTCTATATTACTTCCTTGGGGAATAGTTTTGATACTTGAATATTATCTTGGGGAATAGGTTTGATCAGGAGATGAGCTGAACAGCTTTTGGCGGTAGCTTAGGTAACAGTGCTCACAGGTCTGGAATTCCATAAACTTCAGGAGCTTCTTAATGCTTAGTCTGCATAGTTGACAGGATTGACAGCACTTTGGGAACCCAGAACAAGATAAGGACTGTATGTGGACTTATTTACATGTCAGTGTGAGAAGGTCCAAACGAGACGACAGAGATACCGGAGCTTAGCTTTGAAAGGATGCTGGGTTTGTGAAGGGATTGGGAGTTGATGTGATTGGACAGGTGCCCTGACTTCACGGTTGTTACTGGATGGCTTTATGTGCAGCGTCATCCTGGCACACTCTGCCTTGTTCCCCCTTGCTCCGCATGCAAGCGTGTATGCTCTCTTGTCGTGCCAACATCTGCATCGCTGTTACCTACCAGTCATAGTGCGAATTTCAGTATGCTTTCCACTGATGTGGAATCAGGGACACTAGCAAGAAGTCTTTTCTGTAGCTCGGTGTTTGCGTGGCCTGAGTTGTATTGTATGTATAGGTATCTTCAAACATTTTTCCTTCTGTCTCTTAGCTCTTGATGGTATTTCTTTGCAAGTGCTAGATAATCTCATGAGCTACATGTAATGACTAAGGAAGGTCATATGCAAAAGTTAGAGTGAGATAGTCTTACTGCAACTAACTTCCATGAAAGCTTATTCGCGGATCTCATCTTTCAGTGTTGGGAAAAGGCATCTATTCCCATTTAAGATTGCTACTCATTGAGAGATATGTCAGTCTGTGTATGTGTCACTAAACGCTGTCCACTGTCGACGAGAACTCATGTGAATTTTACATGCTACTTGCATTTCTCCGATGTTGCTCCTGTTCTGCTATGGTTGAAACAGCTGCATTGGAAATGTTTAGCTGAAGGAACTAGTCAGTGACTAGCTAGCTGGAGTAGCTCCCCTCCTTTTTTTTTTTTTTCCTCTTTCTTTTTTTCTTTTTTTTTTCCCCTCAAAGACCTGAAATCTAGATTTGAGTCCCAAAAACTACAACATGAATGGACCATATGCAGTGCTGGCTGTCTTTCCCAGTGGTCTGCGAGCTAACAGTTGACGCACTAGTGTTTATAATGAAGCACTTCCTTTTAAACAGCAGGAGTATTGTGGCAATGTTGGTTAACAGAGATTATCCATCTATATTCACAATGCAGCAAGCTCATATTTTATGACATGTATTCAGATATTTCATGAGCTTCCTGGGTATATGTCTTCATATGTTAAATGCCATGAAAAGACTTTTGAGTGTTTTTACAAAAGTACAGTTAATTTGTATGGTAACCTCAGACTTAGAAACAAGTGCTTAAGCGATTGCATGTCTTTACTCAGCAGCAGGCATCAGAAAAATCTGCTTTGTAATTGGCCTCTTTGCCAAGGAGAAATCTCCTGCTCCAGTTACCTGCGACAACCAACCTTTGGAATGTGCTTGAAAGTGAGGAGAAGTTACAGAAGCCTGGGGCATATTTGAAAACACTCTGCTCTTTCACGTTGGAATCCAGAGAATTGTCAGTACTACAAGTAGCAGCTAGAGAAGACCCTGGACTTGGTTGAAGCCTCTTGCAGTGTTCTGGCTTGAAGTGGCTGCAAAACTGGGTTATTTTGTTATCGGGGGGCTCTTTCAGTATAGGGAGAATCATCCGAATTTGGACACGTGAAGCTAGTGAGCGGAGGCTTTAATTGTAGTAGTCGCTATGGCAGAGGAAGGCTGATACAGCTTAAAAGAGAATAGCCAAAGGCAAAGATGCAAACACTGTGTTTTATTGCTATATGGAAAACAATAGTAAGCCTACAGAAAAGTACACCTTGAGTAATGATGTAAACTAGTAATTTTCAGGTGCCAGGTGATGTTTTTCCATTGATGTTTCACTATAGAATACAGTGGGAAAGATGTGGCGTTTTTTGTGGCAGTGAAGATGGGCAATAGTATTGAAAAATATGCAGGACACAAGTGACAAATGTTACCAAGTAGTATCACGAAGTCCAGTCTGTACTCCCTGGAGTCCGAATAGTCAGTAATGAAGTGATGGAGCTTATGGCATCTGTTATTAAAAGCTGATCCTATCCTGCCTCTATGGAAGAATAGTAAATACTGTGTTTTTTAGAAATACTTTAAGGGAGAGGCAGATTTGCAGATTAGTGGGTGTTTACATAGGAATATGTTTAATTGGTCACAGAATAAATAATAAAACACCTGGAAAATATGATAACATGGTTTTGGCAAAAGACAAGTTGTGTTTCCTTAATCTCTTGCCACTCTTCAAACACATTGCTAAGAAGGGAAGAAGAGAAATGGTCTGACACAATGCACTGAAACTTTCCAAATGTCTTTTGACAATAATTCTCTCTCGGCTTAGTAGAGTAAGTGACTGTCTTGATATGCATTAAACTAGCTTAAAAATACCCCAAGGTGTAAGAATCTTTCATCTTGGCAAAAGATAAACAACATGGTGACTCAGTACTTCTTCCTCAGGTCGATGTTATTTACATCTCTTATGTCCTGTGAAGGTTAAAATACTTCTGAGGAATTTAACTAGACTATATGGATTTGACTGGTGAAATTCAGTGCTGAAAAACACCAAGTTGTGAGCAGCAGCAGCAGCAAGATTTCTGAAGTCCTGAGAGAAAAAGTAAAGGAGAAAGCTAGAAAAGTTAAAAATACCTTTAATTGCCATATGTACCCATTAGCCCTTGCCAAAGGAGCAAGTTGTCACTAGATCTAGTAGGTGGTGCAATCAACTGTATTGTGTGTGGTACAGATATTATTTATAGATTTTAAGTTCCTTAATATGTCATCCAGGCACTGACTGAAATTGATGAATGATGTGATGTTGCTGCACAAATGACAGGAATAAAAGCATCATTTGGGAGAGTTTGTGCTCTTAAGATGGTTTTCCATATTACGGAGTAACATGATGGGCCATACGTTACATGCCCTTAAAAGGAGTAAGTTCTAGGTTGTTGATTAGAAATAATGACAATAATAAAAAGTTACAGCCTTTGTTGGTCAAGTGAGTGCGTTTTGGTACCCTGTGTCAAAGTTAACCTTAAAGCTTCTAGAGGGTAGGTCAGTCTAAAAAGTGTGTGCAGGACAACGTTAAGTCTTTTGTATGAAGGAAAGGTTAACTATCTATAGTAGCTAACTTCGAGCTGTTGTAGTAGATGTATATGAAAAGACTGGATCATGTTTGGAAGTAAGTAAACAAGAGTCATGTGCACACTGGCGGGGGAAATAAGAAGAGAAACCCAGTAAACGTAAGGGCAAGAGTGATTGTGAAAATGAAGAACTTGGTTGGACATATTTGATGGTATATTTTGTAATCTCTCTTAGCATGTTGGGCTGATCACTCATAGGTGTTTCTGCTGAAGGTGTCCTCACCATTATGTGACCTTGCATCATATCCAGAGTGGACTGAACTGAGGGAAGAACAGGTCTGCCTTTTGTTGTGACGAAGTATCACGCATCACATGTACCTAGTGAAACCTTACAACTGGAGAAGTTTCCCATTTTCTGGTGAATGCAAGGTTATTGGCAGCTATTCTACACCACCATTAGACCTATCAGGAGATTTCCATTAGTAGCTCCAATCCCACCCAAATCGGTGTTAATAAACTAGTCTGCTAGTGTGCAAGTGCTTTTTTTTTTTTTGCCTATTTTTTTTTTCTTCTTCTCTCTCCAAGTTACCATTGTGCTGTGGAAGTAGTTAAGAAAGTTGCTTCTGAGAAACGTGTTCTTGAGTGTCTTTCATCATTAATGCCTGAGTAATTGAATTGGTAATAAATGCGTTTGCTTTGCTTGACACCTCGATTATGTGGTTTTCTTTCTGCCAATTTGTTTTTGTAATCTCTCCCTATTTCATCTGCTGTTTCCTGAAGTATTTGCTTTCATTGCTGCTAGTATTCATTGTCCTTTTTCACTTATGTGCTCATTTTTAACATGCTTTCCTAGTTGTTAACTTTGGGTTTGCCTCTTCTGAAGCCCCCAATAGAGGAAATAAGGTACACTGTAAATTCAGCAGCGTTCTTAGACATTTTTT
>NW_009631456.1:0-5988 GCF_000690535.1 Cariama cristata | reverse complement strand
TCCTGCTGACTGTATTTTGGCAACAGTGTAAGGGAGTGGATGGTAATACGTTGTTTTCATATCTGTCCTCATGCATGATGGGGGTTGGATAGAAGCACATACCCATGAACATGCCTTTTAACTTACCGTACTTTGTAATGAGTGGCATATGTGGTTCAAGAATTGCTGTCCAAATAGATTTTTCTGATCAAACAACTCTTATTTTTTCATTTGTGACCCAAGTTATTGAAGGGAAAGCCCTTTCAAAGGGCTATTGTGGATTTAGAAGTGACACTGCATTTACCAATTATATTACAGTGGAGGAAGGTGTGAGACACGGGGATCTTATTGGAATTGTGTTCCATTTGGCACTGTAATAGCTGAAGAGGATACTGATTCTTCTACAGTTTGGCTGCTATTTATGGCATTCTAGTCTCACAAGCACTAGAGTGTCTCTCATTCAGATTATTTCATTTTGATTTTTCTTCAGTGCATATGCAAAGTTCTGTGTGGAACCATTTGCGAATGAACAACCTGTACCTGCTCACCGTATTATCTGCAGGAACGCAAGAGAAGCACAGTGCATTTCATATTTGGTTTGCAAGTTAACCAGACAGAAAAGCAGTATGTAGAGGTCCTCATTTTGTGGCACTGAAGGAGTAAAATGGGATGCTGAGAGTTTACTCTCAAGTGTCTTCCTGCACAGGCTGTTGGCAATAGCATTTTCTCCTGCCATTGGGGAGTGAGTGCTAGATCTGCTGTGATCCGAACCTCCTATCCCGGTCAGCAAAGTTGCCAAAGCATGACAAAATCAGCTGTGCGGTTCCTCAGGGATGCACTGAGGTTTCATAAGTGAACCAAGAAACTGACAGGATGTGTGGAGCTTGGGATCTCTGTTACATGTGGCCAGATGCTAAAGTGTGTTCTTCTTTTCTCCTTCTATACTTTATTTTCAGTAAAGGCCTTTAGTGCACACGCAAATTTGCTTAAATCCAGTCCATGTACTTGGTGTTGATAGGAAAAAAGTGACACAAATGGGGTGGTATTTTAGAAAAAAGGCCTTTAGAGACAGTGTGTAGTTTTCCCCTTGACACATTCTTTTAGGTTACATGTCTGTGTGCAGTGGCACAAGCTGTCTCCTTGAATATACAAAGAAGCAGGACTGAGATTTCTCATTGATTTTCTGGGAACATCTTGCCACTAATGTGCCTCTTAATTTTGTTTTCCCTGCATACTGATTGTTTTCATTTTAGCGTCTATATTGATCTGTGAATCATTTTGGGCTACACAACAATATCACATTACAATGCGGCAAGAGTTTTTTAAACCACACCAGCTCCCTTCCCCTTGCAAGGGCTCGTGAAAAAATGTCCTGTTATTATGTTAGCCATTTAAGAAAAATAGCAGCTGTTATCAAGCTGCTTTTCTCCACTTAGTCACTATAACCAAATTGTGTGAACTGTAATATCACTCCCCAGGCTATTCGTGCTTAATTGGTAACACCCTTTTACAAACAGCTCAGAAGTAAAGGATGTGTTTTTAAACAGTGTAATATGCAACATGGCAACATGTGATTAAAATTCAGTACATTATCTCTCTTGGTATTTTATTACTGCAGGTGCACAACAGCCACTGATCAGAGACATGCTATGGGCAACATTGCAATTAATTGAAGCTATTCTATTTGTACACCTGCACTCTCAAAAGATCCTGCATGTAAATAGAGGATGCCAGAGAGAAGAATCAAGGAGAAGGCTCTGACTGAGCTGACAGCATTGTAAATTAATCGCTTGCTTAGGGGAAATACTGCAGAAGAGTACAACCAATTGTTAAAACAACTCGATGGTTATCCCAGGGCTGCAGGTGTTGAAGGTATTTAAAGGATGTTTACAGATAAACTTCCACAGCAGCAGAGGTTGATTCAGCTCTTGCTGAACTCAAGGCTGTTTTGATTGTAGTGATCAGGCAATTCTCCTTAATGGAAGGAGAGAAGTGTTGCATGTGGTATTAATGTTGATTATTTTGCAACAGTCTCACTGACTGGCATGTGGAAGTTCTCCTGTCAGCCCTGTCGTGGAGATGCACTAGAGCCACAGCAATATTCTACGTGCAGAAGAGACCAGTCCTCCTGGCAAGCGTGGTTGGAAGTCATGTCAGTGCTGAGGTGCCGAAGTTGCTGAAGGTGGCCAGACTTTCCCGGGATGTGTTAGAGGGAAACACGTGCTGAGTCACACTTTGCTGTTTCTCAGGAGCAAGCAGCGCAAGCCCTCTGCTATGTGCAGTTGTTTGTGGACATGGCATTGGCTGTGTTTGCCTGGTTTGAACATTATGCTCTTTTCAGGGCTGTGATGTGTGGGTTTGGGCAGGAGCTGTATTGTGCCCTCAGTACCTACCCTCATGCATTCCAAGGTGAGAAAAAGTAGATAATTAATGGGATTTGAGGCAACTGGCTGCACTTTTGTCCGATGTGTAACTAGTGTAATGGGTAGGTTTTCTAGAAGAAAACATTCCATAGTAGCATAATGGTTTCTGTAGACACAAAGTGAGATATTGTACGTGTGCCACATTATAGCGCTAGACTTTAGGCCCTAAAAGTACTCCTAGAGTTAATTAAGTGCTTAAGTTAACCATGTGGTGTGAGAAGTAGCAGTATTGCACGCTGTGTCACTGTTTTTAGAGAGAAGAGGATCTTGTCTGAGTGGTACAAGACGTATGACACTGTTTAGCTGCCACATTTTGCATTGATAGACACAAAAATCTACAGCTGTGGTTCTTGGAACAGTGGTCATTCATGGCTTAAATACTTTTGTTTGAGGGCAGTGGTGATATGGCGGTATGCCCTGTTGGGCAAATGCCTGTAAGTGGGTTAGACCTAGGAAGAGGCATAGGTGGACACGAGCAGGTCTTTGGAAGATGCTGTTTACAAGAGCCACCACGAGGCATTCATTACTAGCTTCTGTGCAAAGGAGGAAAACGGTGTGACTAGCCATGTGGATATTTGACATTTGCTTAGAACTTAAAAGTTTCATTATGTTTCCTCATACGACTTTATCTTCTGTAACTTTTGACCTCTGTGGTTTTTGTTTTCTTTAAATTAAAAGAAAAACACAGTGGGTTTACCACATTAAAGATTAAAGAGATTGTAACAAAAGTTGGAGACAGTTGCCTAATTTTTCAATCAGGGCATCAAAGCTGTGTGTTGTTGGTGTAGAATAATGAAGGCAAGGTGCAGGATTACTATTTGTGAATGGATTAATCACAGAATGGTCCGGGTTGGAAGGAACCTCTGGAGGTCATCTAGTCCAACCCCCCTGCCGAAGCAGGTTCACCTACAGCAAATTGCACAGGAACGTGTCCAGGCCTTGGATTATCTCTAGAGAAGGAGCCTCCCCAGCCTCTCTGGGCAGCTTGTTCTGGTGCTCTGCCACCCTCAAAGTACAGAAGTTCTTCTGCCCCTTAAGATGAAAATTCATGAGTTTCAGTTTGTGCCCGTTGCCCCTTAATCTGTCACTGGGCACCACTGAAAAACAGTCTGGTCCCATCCTCTTGACACTCACCCTTAAAGTATTTATAAGTGTTGATGAGATCTCCCCTCAGTCTTCTCTTCTCCAGGCTGAACAGACCCAGGTCTCTCAGCCTTTCCTCAGCAGGGAGATGCTCCAGTCCCCTCATCATCTTGGTTGCGCTCCGCTGGACTCTCTCCAGTAGTTCCTTGTCCTTGTTGAACTGGGGAGCCCAGAACTGGACACAGCACTCCAGATGTGGCCTCACCAGGGCAGAGTAGAGGGGGAGGAGAGCCTCCTTCGACCTGCTGGCTGCACTCTTCCTCATGCACCCCAAGACACCACTGGCCTTCTTGGCCACGAGGGCACACTGCTGGCTCATGGTCAACTTGTGCACCAGGACTCCCAGGCCCTTCTCTGCTGGGCTGCTTTGCAGCAGGTCAGCCCCCAGCCTGTACGGGTGCATGGGGTTATCCCTTCCGAGGTGCAGGACCCTACACTTGCCCTTGTTGAACTTCATTAAGTTCCTCTCTGCCCAACTCTCCAGCCTGTCCAGGTCTCGCTGAATGGCAGCGCAGCCTTCCGGTGTCTCAGCCACTCCTCCCAGTTGTGTATCATCAGTGAACTTGCTGAGGGTACACTCCCTCCCTTCATCCAGCTGGTTGATGGATGAGTGAGACGAGACTGGATGCAGTACTGACCCCTGGGGAGCACCAGTAGCTACAGGAAATGGGTTTGTTTTTGATTGGACCCCTTATCAGTCTTAAAAATTAATGAAATACATCTGAAAGACAAAATAGATCTTATATCAAATTTATTTTTACAAATCTACCATCTGGAAGGAATTCAAATCTTTTGTATTTAAACCACCTTTTTTGTTCAGCTACAAGAAGCGCAGCAAGAGAGCTGAACAAGTCATAGTACTGCAGTGAGGCCTGGGTATTGGCCTGTGCTTAGATACATTTCATACTGCAGCTTCAAGTACGTCAGTGCTCTGGAGTCCAAAACAAAAGTGGATCTACATGTGGAAGATTTAAGCTAGCTAAACTATTGATAACTGTACTAGTACTCAGAGTGTATGTGATTGAAGGTTCTGGTAAGCTATTATTTTTAAGCAACATTTGGAATGACTTCTTGGGTTTGTTTTAAAATTTTGCTGATCTTCTGCCTGAAACCTATCCTGAAAACGATATTCTGTGTCCCGTCTCCTTAATGTATTGCTCTTTATATCATAGAATGTAGACTGACGTGATTAATTTTCCAGAGAAACTGGCAGATTGAACTCACCTGAATTACAGAAACATATTTCAGATAGTTGAGGTTTTTTAAAGGAAAAAAGAAACGAACACCCAAACCAAAACCCAGGCTTTTGTCTGTGGGCTTTACTGATTTTGCTTTTTATTTGAACCACACCTTTAAATAATGACATTGAAGCCTTCTAGAAACAGTGTTAAATAGATTTTGCATTCTTTTAATGAGATCTTCAGGCCAATTTTTTGATTGCTGTCTTCATATAGCACCAGAAATTGAGTTAATTGCAGGTACAAGCTGACAACAGTCCATCCATCTGTTTTTCATTCCTGGGCACAAAATCACTCTTTTGGGACAGACAATGCGCCTCAAACCAGGAGTCTTGTCTGAAACTTTGCACTCTAATTTATAAATATACAGCGTGGTTAAACAATTTGTCTTGTCATTGCACTACAGGAGGAAATCAAGAAGGTTAGTACAATATTGGCATCAAAGTTGGAATATTCAAGGATATTGGTGTGACAGTTCTTATGGATGAATCTTGATGTGCACATAAATCTGTAGTACTGTAGTGTAGGACATAGTAAAGCAGAATCTGAGGAACAGTGACTGATTTCATTTGGACTACTTCTAACCAGAGAGCTGTATAACTAGATTACCTGCATTGCTCAGGGCTGCTGCCCCCTCCTAGTGGAACAAAGCTATTTCCAGTCTTTGCTGCGTCAGCTAACTCGGTGTGGCTGCAGAAGGATCCTTTCTGTGGTCCTCCTTGCTTCTGGAGTAGTGCACTCGAGGAAGACTTTATGTTCATCTTGAATCTGAGTTGAGAGGGCAAATTGAAATTTTGCTTTGTATGCTGTGAGAGCCCTAAGATTTCAAAGCAATTTAATGCCTAATGAGGCAGAAGCTTTGTGGGAATTGTGAAAAAAGGCTTTGGAGATCCCAGAGGCAGTGAACTGATGTATATCAAGGGGAGCTTTAAAGTTATTTACTTTTGAGAACTCGCTCTTCATCTGTGTTGTGATGAAATGGCTTGTAGACCTACAAGCTTAGAGTTTTAGACGGTCTTATCTCCAAATGCATAGCCCTTGCTCTTTGATGTACATTATGAGGCAGCGGAGTTAGTTTTAAAAGGAAGCATAAGACTGTGTGTTAGTGCAGGATGGCCCTAGAGCTTCTGAGAGAGAAGGCTGATGTGCTGTGATGGTGGCATGTGACCGAGCTATATGAAGTTGTCACCGTTTAAGGCTGGGCC
>NW_009631455.1:0-20541 GCF_000690535.1 Cariama cristata | reverse complement strand
ATTCATGTCAAAAGCTTCTAGCTATTTCTGTATGTCTTGCAATTGAGTAGTGAACATCTTGTTGTAATTCTTTCCTAAAAGATGCATATGGTAAAAATCAAAAGCTTATAAAACTGTAGTTGTTATAGTTGGATGCTACAGGACCTTTTTGTTTTGGCACCAAACTCCAAGTTTCTTTGAAGCCTTTTCAGTTCGTGGGTTACTGATGCTAAATTTACACTTCAGTTAAAGTGGTCTTGCAGTTGTATAGCAGTTTTAAGCTAGCATGTGAAAAGCAGAAAGTAAGTTGTAATCAAATGTTTGTATAATCAGTTGTTTAAATTGTTTTAAAAGAATAGGAAATGACAGTTGGATTAAAAACATTCTTTAATGATTATCCTGATGATGTGTATATGAAATACTGTAGTACAGCACCCATTTACAGTTTGAAGTCCATTGGGAAAATCAGCTGTAGAATTCTGTTTTCTAGAGTGAATGATGATCATATCCACCATAAAAGAATCATTGTTTGGATATTTTATTTATAAATTTCTGGGTTTAGTCAGCTGTATTGTTTTTTTTTTTCCCTTTTTTTAGTTAGTTTGCTCTTTAAAATTTGAACATTGTGTTCACAACCTTTTTTGTGGCACTCAGATATTAGGAATGTGCAAAACCAAGTTACCCAAAGAGTAGTTTGAAAAGGAGGAGAAACAGAAAATTTATGTACCCGACAGCATGAACTTTATACTGCATACAGTGAGGTCTGGAAGTATTCAGATTTCCATCTCGATAAATTACCTGTTATCATTAGAAAGTTCTGAGATGTTAAACCGCAACATCGTACTGGCTTTGTGCTTGTCTTCCCCTTCTCCCTTTTAAATTGTAATTAATCTCTACAACCGCTTCTAGGAGTCATCAGACCATGGATTCATGGCTTTAATTAACAGAAATCTAGGCACAATTTGTATGTGATGTTGAGTGGTGTGACATCAGCTTCTGGAGTTTTGTTGTGAATGAATTTAGCGGTGCGGAGATGGAGGGAAGGAAGATTAAATAAAGGAACCTGTGGTGTAGTGTTTGTTGGGGTTTTTTGGTGGTGTGGGTTTTTTTAATCTGGTAGAATTAGGAGTACTTTTATCAGTACAGATAAATCAAAGCCAAAAGGTCGTTCCGAAACTGAAGTGTGGGTTTTAATTTGTTTTGGTTATTGTACATCTATTCTAGTATGTCTGTATGACTTCCAAGTATATAGCTACTTATGCTACCTCATTTCTTCTGCCTTATTAAATATGACTTTGGTTTTCAGTCTCTTTTTAGTCTATATGTGCCCATTTAACCTCTTCTCCCCCCTCTTCTTTCTAGTTACCATTTTTAAATGTGTAGACTGGACTGTTCAGTGTGTAGTGGAAGTTTTCTTAGATTCTTGTATATTGCTGTTATCAGTGAAGGCCTGATTAAACCCATGATTTTACCTGTGCAGACCGTGTGCTGTTAATGATTGAGTTGGTAAACAATGTACAAATTAAATGAAACCGTTCACTGAGCTCCTTTGGCTTGACAAGAGTCAGCTATGTAAAAAGTTGCTTTATTGGCAGGAACTTTTTTAAAAAAAAACAAAACCAACAACTTAATCTCATAAAGCAGTGGAAGACGTAGGTACTTCAGTGATCTTTTTCAATAAAGTACTTCTCAGAGCAAAGACAACCAACTGAGCAGCAGAATGTTTTCTGGATGCTAGAAATACAGCCGTACTGAATCAGTCTGCATGTCTGTGTAGCACCTTATCTTGGGAGCAGATGCTAATTTTTACATAGGAAAAGGCGTAAAACCAGTAGCCTTTGTGAGGAAGTTGCTGCTTTTTGGTGGAAAAAATGTATTTTTTTTGTAGTGTGTTTAATCAAATTAAAATTCTGAATATCTTTTTGCAGGGAATCAGAATGACTAAAAAAAGGAAACATCAAGAAGATTTCCAGAAAGTAAAATTAAAAGTTGGGAAAAAAAAGCCTAAACTAGAGAATGCAACTGATACTACCTTCAAAACAAAGGCCATACAAATTCCTGAGCAGCTTAAAGAAGATGGAGTGCTTCCTACGCAAAACAGAAAACTTAACATAAAGGTATACTGTGACATTACATTTTGAAATGACGCAAAATTTCTTGTCATTTATCTAGGTTTATTATATTTACTAGAGTTTAGGAAAAAATATTTATTTTAAAAAAAAATAAATTTAAAAAGCCCAGTGGAGTATCTGAATACAGCCTCTTTGGCCTTGACAGTGAGCTGGCCCAGGAATTTAATGACTCAGATTGGTGGACCAGCATATAACCCAAGGGAAAGGTTTTCAGCAGTGCAAAACCTAAAGTTGCACACTGATTTTAAGTATCTAGGTTTAACATTCAGTTTTTGTAAGTCTTGGATCGTAACTTAAGGACAGAGTTTTAAAAAGTAGGCTTTCTGAGGTGATGTTTTTAAAAAAGTCTTGTATTTCTTTGGGTGGTGGTTCTGCTTTCCTTCCTTTGCATTGTCTTCTGTCTCTTGCAGCTCTACTTAAACTGAAGAAAGCTGTTGAGGCTGAGATTTCATAGTTCTACTCTTGAGAACAAGTGTGAGAGGACTTATTTTTGGTCATCTCTCTGTTACATCAGTAGACTTGTGCATAAACTTAAAAATGAGGAGTATCTAATTACCTGAAGGACAAGTCATGATATCTTGTTTGTCCTGTCACTGAGTTTTGATTATTTGTTCATTGTTATGCTTTAAACTAATATTATATTTGTTCTGAACGTATTATGCTGTTACGAACAGCAGTGTGGGATAAGAATAAATTCTGTATTTTTGAGTGTTTAAGAAAAATGGGTGGGGAAATTTAAAGAGCTTAAAGTAATAATGATGGCAAGTCTCTGTTTCTTTCCTTTTAGGATCTGCTTTCACAGATGCATCACTATAGTCCTGGCGTTAAGCATAATGCACTTCTTGGGCTCAAAGATCTCCTATCTCAGTATCCATTTGTAATTGATGCGCACCTTTCAAACATAATAAGTGAGGTGGCAGCTGTGTTTACAGACAAAGATTCTGGTGTCAGAGGAGCAGCTGTTCACCTGCTGCAATTCTTGGCTTCAAAAATAAGAGCGGAACAGATTGCTCCATTTTTTCCTTTGGTAAGTGCCCATCTCTCCAGTGCCATGACTCATATCAGTGAGGGAATTCAGGAAGATTCATTGAAAGTCCTGGACGTTTTATTGGAAGCATACCCAGCTCTTCTCACAGACCGCAGCAGTATATTGTTGAAGAATTTTGTAGAGCTTATTTCTCACCAGCAACTGTCAAAAAGACTGAAAAGCAGAGAGAAACTTTCCTGGATGCTCTCTGTTAACCCAAATCGCAGAGTAACTTCTCAGCAGTGGAGGCTGAATGTACTTACGAGGCTCAAGAAGTTTCTCCAGGCAGTGGTAGATGGATCCAGTGATGTAGAGGATGAAGGGCTTCAAGAGCAAAAGGATGGCCCTCATTCTGTGAGGAACCCAATATGTATAAGTTGGAAGGTCCATGCAAATAATCAGCAACATATACAGCTGTTTGAAAATGGTGGCTTACGACCAAAGATCAACTCATCATTTAGGCTGAGGTGAGAAAATGTTAATTAACTTGGGAATTAATGTCAGCTGTATGATCACAGTGTTAAACTCTGGTTTGTTGCTGTTGAAGACAACAATTTAATTTTTATTGTGGATTTTTCCCTTAGCCATATTTTAGGGCATTTAGTGTAATGTGCAGTCTTAGTGGAGTGGCTTGAAAATATGGAAATACTTAGCAGATAACTGTGCTATGCATATATCGTGAACTTTGCCGATATCAAATAAAAGCTTTATTTTGTGCTATTCATAATAATTTTGGAAGACCAACTCTAGTGGTTTTTTTTGGAATGCGAACTGACGACTACAGGTTGTTGCAGGATATCAAATAGACCTGGAGGCGAGCAGGCAAATTTCTTTACATTAAACATAAGCTTATTTCTTACACTGTGATAATGAATTGTACTGAAATTTTGTGCTTTTACCTTCAAGAGTCTGTGATAAGTTTAGGAGTCTATTTTCTTTGAATGTAGCTCCTTTTAAAAAGGACAGTATGATAAGATGTGTCTGGCTGTGTAAAATTCTGCCGAGTTTCCAATTCTAGATATTATGAATCAGTTCACTGGTTTATATCTTCACTATGGATAAAAGATGTCTCATCTGAGACATGGTGATGAATATGGAAGAAAGCGTAGTGTGCTTTGTCACAGAAAGGGTTGTGTGTTCTTTAGTCGTACTCTAAATAGATGTGAGCTGAAGTTAAGGGAGAAATAACTAACCATCTTTATTTCTCTTCCTCCTTTCTGATTCACTCCTCGAACTAGAGGGGAACCTCCCACCCCACTTTATGGTACCTTTTAAACATTGGCATCCTCGTGTGTGTGCGTTACTGTAGATGTTACATACCCGCTGACAGGAGACCTGGAATGACGACTTGAAAAATAAACTGTTTAGCCATTACACAGCGCTTTTAATCCATAGAATATGAAGGTGGTTTGAAGAGAAACCAGAGTCATTGTTTTACTGCTGGGGGGAGACTGTATAAGAGGTATAAAGCAGTTATACCAAATTAATCTAGGAGGTCAGTGGCAGAGAAGGATATAAAACCCACTGCCTAATCCATTGCTACATCTATCTCATGTCTTTGAATGAATGAAGTGCCGAAGAAGAAGTGTTCTCTTTTAATACCACAGATATTGGCCTGAATTAGCAGGTGTTTTCCATCTCCATCATGGAGACACGCAAATGACCGTTCCATTCCCACTCTCCTAGGCTTCCTCTCGGTCAGTAGCATATTACTTGTGGTAGGTATAGGAAATTTATATTAAGCTAAGTAAAATGTGCAAATGTGCAGCTTATTTCATCAAAGTGATTGTTAACATAGCGTAAGAGTTCAGTCGTGACCAACAGTATCTGCTGCAGGTAAAACTTGAGTTGTAAACTAGATCATTGAAGCCCACTTCAGGCAGGGAGGAGAGTTCAGTGCTGAGCACAAAACAGTCCTGTGGACTTCATCTCTGCAGTCAGAAGCATACAGTTGTGGACCGCCGTATATCAGAGGATTCTTGTATTGTGCCCTGAATGATATGCAGTGTGTGATATACCATGCCATGTAATAGCTGAAGATGCATTGTATCCAAGGTCTAGGAGAATAAACTTTACATCTGGTGTCACCTGAATTGGATTCCGCTTTTCTGAGGAGCTAGATTTTGGTGAAACGTCGTGATCCACTTGTGGTTATAAATACTTTCAAAAAGGCGTTTGCAAGCGTGAGGAGGAGCCAGAAGAATAGAAGGAAACATTGCTAGAATCCAAGGCGAGACTGGGAAAGCAAGCTGATGGCAGCAGAACAGAAGAATGGAAGGAGAAGGGGCATTTGCAGAAGGTACTAAAATGTTATCATTTTATTTCATTTCCTCATATTTTTGGTATATTCGTTTTGCACAAAGGGTCAGGACAGCTTGTTTTAGTGGATACCTGCAAAATTCCAAGAGTGGAAGTTACTGTGGTGGCTTTTGTATTTGCCACTGAAATCTTTCCTGGTAATCTGAAGATGTTTAATTCTGTCTCTTCCAATCCCAACTGTGGCCTTTTACAGGCATTCCCAGGCCTCACCTGTGGCCATAACTGCAAGGACAGAAATTACTTCTAATAAGAGGTGCAAAACACCCGTAATGCTCCTTGAGTACTTCCAGAATCTTGAACAGTGTGTATGGTTTTGTTTAAAGAAGTCAGTGCACAAATAGTCAAGTCCTAACTATAGATACTGAGTTGACCAAACCGTAAGTAACTCATTGTGGTGTGTACGTATTGATGGCCTCATCACTAATACTGCAAGTAAGCTTCAGCTTTGTGCTTTAAAAAGTAGGTTTCCAAACACCACTGATATATGTTACTTAGTCATTTGGTATGCTAAATTTTTAAGATTCTTGTATCTTTTTAAGCTTGCAAGTTCATTGGGTAGGGATGGCACCTCATTGATAACCTAGTGATTATGGAAAGGGATTTTCAGAATCAGGTTGCAATATTAATGGTTGGTAAAAAGTGTAGATTCTGAGCTTGGAATGCTGGATGGTTCAACAATGCAAATCTTAAGACTTTTTGTGTTGTGTGCTAGGCCTTCCTACGGTGTGTGAATTAAAGATTACAGTGAATTAGGAGATTATTAGAATATATCCTCTGCCTTATGTGCTGACTGCACTGCTTTTTGCATCAAACTCATTTCAGGTGTGGAAAAATGGAAAGCCTTCACAGCTTCGATGTGGTGATACCAAGGTCTATGATCTTTTTTTGGACTGGAAGTGGTGCTGAAGAGAAATGGTAGAGTTTCTGTTTCTGCTGAGAAAGGATAAAATGAAGCTGCAGAGAAGAGCGAAGAAGACTTGAGGGACCAAAATGGAAGACAAAGCGTAGTGAATAAATACGTATATGGTGTGACCTGTGCATCAGATACAAATGGAAAATACAGTTCACTTGGTATACTGAGTGTTTCTTTACTGCTATTGACAGTGCACCCAGAAAAGGAGGACGGTAACCTGGGTTAGACTCTAAGCCATAAAACTTCCAATGACTTTTCCTATTTTAAGCAGCAGAAAGTTGTTTCCTTATTTTCTGTTTCTTCTACACTTCCTTGAGTTCCCTTTGCTGAATTTTTGTTGTCCTCTTACCGTCAGATGGCAGATAAGTTACATGGTGGTTTGGATTTTTTTTTGTTTGGTCCTGCTTTATAAAAATACTGGCATTTTAAAGAAAAATGACAGCTTAAGAGGCACACAGATATCTTGCAACTCCCCTCAATAGTATTTCATGCTGATATGAAGGTAATATGCTTTGTAGTGTTACTGAGAGCTGCCTTGCCATTAAAAAATAGTGATAACAGATACATGACAAAAACATTAATGCTTTAATTGACATCACACTCTCCCAGTTCCAGTGAACCTGTATTGCTAAGGATATCACACTAATCGAATGCCTACTGGACAGATTACAGTAATACTTCGTCATCATCTGTTGGTGGCAATCAGATTTTGTTTACCCCTTTTGTTGTTAACCTTGAATATTTGGAGGAGCCTTCTCTTGAGAGATGGGGGCTTCTTTTGCAGGGTTACGTGAAAGCTACTCTAAGTATTCTTGCTCAAATGCTTTCGGCAGCTGGGTGGAGTATCTCTTTTGGCATGGATTCTTCCTTCTTTTTCCATCCCTTGTTTCAGAAAAGTAATGAAATAGTTGGGTGTGTGTGTTATACTTTAGTAGGAATCTTCAGGTGTGTGTGTTGCCAACTTCTCAGGGTTCATGCACTGTTCACTGTTTAATGGGGAGATTTTTTTTGTGTTCCAGAAATAGATTGCTTGAATTCCAGGGGTCTGCTGTAATATCAGATACTATTTTCAGAAAAATGATTAAAGACTACTACTTCAGAACTATTTCAGCCAGTTACTGACATTTCAGAATCTTGGCTGAGTGTGTGGTCCTGTCATGGCATAGCATTTACAGGACAATCAAACTTTTTCAGTGAGGTTATGGTCTTGATATCAACTGGCTTGTCCAGTGATGCTTTAGAATTCATTGTGGTTATAACTGTCTACCATGTCTTTAGGTGACTGAGAGTTAACTGTCAAAGTTGGAACCATTGACCCTGAACTCTATAGTCTGAAAGGAACTGGTGTCTTTACTGCAGTGTCTGTGACATGGAAGGGACATAGAGCAATAGAAAAGGGACAAATAAGCCAAATCACATTGACTGCATACATAGGTTGCTGCAGTTAGTGTTAAGCTTTATAAAATTTTAAGATGTCTGATAGTTGAAGGTACTAAAGATTAAACTAACATTTTTTTTCTTATGACCAGATGTGTTTCTGCTTGGCCATTTTATTTTGTGCTGGAGATCTAAATTCTCTCTGCCATCTTGCCTTCGTTAAAATAGGACCTACATTTGTCTCACACTTTCTTTCTATTCCTTTGCAGATGTCTTCTCCCTGCTCCTTTTACAGTTTATTAATATCTGGGTTTGTTTTGGTTTAGTAATTTTCTTGAGATAGCAATTTCAACCAGAGAGAAATGACAGCATGAAATTTTCTATTACGTGCATATTATAGATGGCTCCAACAGCGTGAGAAATGTGGCTTCACAGAAGGATATAACTAATTGGATAATTTGGAAGTGACAGGATGACCAGGGAAAACCGCTTTCCCTCTTTAATCCAATATGAAATTAAAGTATTTGTAAACAGAACTTCTCTGCCTATCTGTGGAAAGAAAGCAAATAGTTTTTCAGATCCTATTTTGGGTGTGTATGTAAAGAAAAATCGCCTGGAGAACATCACTGAAATAGAAAGGAGTTTAACAGGAGGTTCAGCGTACCAATTTTATATATGTTAGGAAGTTAGAATTATGATGGGAATTCCCTGCTGTAAGTTAGAAAACAAAGTCATCATGAAAAACAATGTCAGAAGACATCAGTTGAAATTATTGTTGCTTTTTTTTTTTTAAGGACTCTCTGTTGCTTGAAATTAGCAGGAGTTACTCAGGGATTTCTTTGTTTAAAGAACATTTTTGAAATGGATACAAGTTGCCTGAATTGATCCAGGAGCAGGATTTGGTTATTTGTGCTGATAATGCCTTTTGAAACAGAAACAAAGTGTGTTATAAGGGGAGGAGCGGGGAAGTCCTTGGTTTTCTTGCTTTCTGGGAGATGTTCTTTTAGTTTGAACTATATCTTTTCATTTTTTGATAGTTTTTGTTTAACTTCATTATCAGATCATTTTAATAATTTTCCAACTAGTTGCTCTTCAGGGCATAATACTTAAACATCAGATGGGAACCAAATTTAAATTTTTGCAGACTGATTTCATCCCCCCCCCCTTAATATGAACAACCATTATGTTTATTACAGCTGGAGATGGTTATTAACTGTAATAAACCTCATGCATTTGCCAATACTTTGTAGTCAGTTTCATTATTTTGCTTCCAGGAGCTGAAAACTTAAAGCTTTTTTGTTTTGTTGTGCCAAGTACAGTGAATTCTTACCTGTTGGTTGAAGGTGCTATGATGATGCAAATCATATTTCCCACTTGATAGACTTTACATATAACAATGGGGAAAGAAATACTGAAATCTAAGAAGTTGTTACAGAAGCACGTAAACTTGCAGGGAGACTCGGGAGCAGGTTTGTTGTAGGTGGTTTGAACTCCCTTTTTTCCTTACTGAAATAGCTAGCAAGAAAGCAAGCAAACATTTAATGTATTAAAAAAGTAATTTTTTGGTACTGCTCTGATCTGTTCTTAAAGGTGTGATTTTTATTTTTGATTATTTTTTTTTTTTGTCATTTAGGTCTCTGGCAAGTGTAATGGACAGTGCAGAAAAAGGCCTGTCCTCGGCTGAAAACTTAAAAGGTTTCATTGAGATAATAATTCCATTACTGATTGAGTGCTGGATTGAAGCATCTCCTGCACAATCAGCTCCCATTCTTGGAAACCTTTTGGAATCAGAGTCTCAGCAGCTTATGCAGCAAGTGCTTAGTATAATACATTTATTGTGGAAACTCTCAAAGCGACATGATGAAACGTACAAAATGGTAAGGGAGAAACGATCTGTGGCATAATAATGACAATTCGTTTTCTTTTGACTGGAAACTAGTGATTTGGTGATTGGAAGTAGTGGAAATATTTTATTAAGAAATAATATTTTATTAAATAATAATAATAATTTATTAAAGCCTAGGTTTTGAGTGGAATTTGAGTTTGGGTTTTGTCAAATCTGTTACTCTAGAAGAGAATCTGTTGAACTGAGCAATGAGTTCACTGATAGTCTCCAGGAATCCTTCTTGACAGGCTGCAGCAGAAAAGCTTTTGAACCTGAAAGTGGTATTGGAGAGGAGGAACATTTTGCCTGCCAGATAACATCTAGAATATAAATTCAAACAAATGTAGAACGGAGTTGTTTGTTCCTTGTTTTTATGTGTTGAAAAATTTTACAGGGATTGGGGCTGAGAAATGAACAAACCCTAAACCCTTGGGAAGGTAGGGAGTAATGGTGGTAGGAGATCCTGTAATTGTTTGGAGCAATCTACGTTGTTGTGTCATGATTGGTGATATCATAAGACATCAAATCAAAATCTCAATGAGGATTATGGAAAATAGCCTTGAAGTTTTTTTTACCCTAATTATTTTTTCTGTCTTTGATAAATGAATTGTCATTTTTTTGTAACTTTTGCTGTTCTTCAAGGATTTTGCGAACTGGAAAAATAAGTCTTTCCATTTTGGCTATTGAGAGTAATTGGAAGGAATGTCTTGACAGCTCTTTGGTTTACCTGTGTGTAGGACTGTAAGTCTATTTGCTAAACAAAAATCTATGCATAGAATAATTATTGGAAAATATTTGTGCAATCGTTCCCCTAGACCAGAGTTACCCAGCATACACGGCCTGAGGGATGGATTCAGTGTGTCTGAACAAAACACACTGTTCCTCTTTTTCCACTTCATCTTTTCTAGAGGACCTCTTGGCAGCAGGCAGGTGGCCAGGTAAATACCTGTGGCAACCTCCTGCCCCGAGCCGTTTTCTTTAGGGTACTGCAGAGCTACTGCCCTTAACCATACGGTGCTTGCATTTTGGTCACGTCAAAGGAGGGCTCCTGTGTTAAGATGTGAGCTGTTTTAGTTAC
Organism: Cariama cristata; assembly: GCF_000690535.1. NCBI lineage: Eukaryota > Metazoa > Chordata > Aves > Cariamiformes > Cariamidae > Cariama > Cariama cristata. The sequence goes on along the minus strand of NW_009631455.1, from coordinate 9,831 downwards.
GTGCAGTTGCATTATGACTTAGGATGTTTTGGAAAAAAAAATATCTGATGTCCATACAACTTTTTTTTGGAGGATATTGTGTTTTACATAAGATAAACAGTTTATTTTGCCTTTTGCTTTGCAGTCACCTTGATATATAAAACGCATTCAGATGGCTCTGTTTGAAAATGGAAGCTTTGCTTATTTAATAGCCCTTGGGCTTACAGACGAAAGTGGTTGTTACAAACACTTTGGAAAACTACTCTGAATATGCTTAGTGGAAACTTATTAATCTTTGAAGTAGTTTAATGGTCATTCTCTGTTCTCAATACTTGAATATCAAGATTATTCTGCCTGACCAATTAAATAGCGATGCAGGTGATTTTTGTGAGGAGTTCTGTTGAACACTTTGTGGAATGGTGACTGTGAGTGTCTGCTAACCCACAAAGTAAAATTATTTTTAAGTATTGAAAGGAGTCCTTTTTCTGTAAGGATGGCCTTTCTACTGGAAAACATTTTGTCAGTGGGCTTTGAACTACAAGTACATTAATGATGGGGAAAGATGAAGGCAGTGTCAGAATATGTCTTTATGGAAAACGCAGGACAGTCACTGCAAGTAAATCAGAGTTCACTCAAATTTTAAGTGTCCTGATAAATTGATATAACAGCACTTTCAATTCACATCTGTAACTCAGTTTAATATTGCATATATCCACATTAATATGTGCTAAGAAAATGTACTGATCCAGTTTGGATTAACTGTTGCTTCTCAACCTTGACTTCTATCATAATTTTACTCCCTTGCTTTGTGGACCTTCAGGTTCGTGCACAAAGACATCATTTACATCTGAAAGTAAATATATATGAAAACTTTCAAACAGAAGCTTCAGTTCCTATTTTTCATTGATTCCAATAATGGATTTTGGAAGGTGATTGCATTGATTACTCAATTACTACCATGTTTTCTGTCTATCCCCTGCTTTCCTTAACAGGAACTATGGCTTCGAATGAATTACCTTGTTGATTTCAAGCACCACTTCATGCGTCACTTTCCTTATTCTTTGCAAGAAACAGTAAAGCACAAAAAGAAAGATTCATGCAAAGGGTAAGTGAGACAATGCAAGTCATATGCTTTACCTGGTATTAAGTTTTTAACGTTGGAAAAGAAAACATTTTATTGTGTATTCCATGAAGATCTGTAGAGAAGTTTTTATAGGAAGGTAGCATTGCTTTGAATTGAGAGGTTTTGGTTGTTGTTTGTAAAAGTACTGTATAGAAAGTCATCTGAATAGCCTCTAGTAGAAATTAAAATGCTGTCTTAGAGACAAAGTATTTAATTGAACGCTTGATCTGGAATTTGCTTATTGCTAAATGGTGGTTTGTGTTAGTCTGGCTAGTTTCATACTTCTGCATGTTTTCTTCAGTTGTCTGCTGAATTACATCAAAACATAGTTAAAACATTTTTTTTCACCCACATCTACTCTTCTGTAGTTCTATTACAGGACTGGATAAATACAGCTAGGAGAGGAGATGGGACACATTGTGCCTATCAAGTATGGCAAAGCAGTACTGGAGCAGGAGAAGCCAAACACTCAAATGTTTCTTCAGTAATGAGCTGGCAGAGTGGGTGCATCAATTTTATAGAATGATAGAATCGTTATAGTTGGAAGAGACCTCGGAGATCATCAAGTCCAACCTTCTACCCAATGCCACCATGCCCACTAAACACACTAAACCATGTCTCGAAGCGCCACATTTAAACGTTTTTTGAACACCTCCCGGGATGGTGACTCCACTCCCCCACTCCCCTGGGGAGCCTGTTCCAATGCCTAACGACTCTAACAGTGAAGAAATTCTTCCTAATATCCAACCTGAACCTCCCCTGGCGCAACTTGACGCTGTTTCCTCTTGTCATTTCACTAGTTACTGGGGAGAAGAGACCAACCCCCACCTCGCTACAACCTCCTTTCAGGTAGTTGTAGAGGGTGATAAGGTCTCCCCTCAGCCTCCTTTTCTCCAGACTAAACAACCCCAGCTCCCTCAGCTGCTCCTCATAAGACTTGTTCTCCAGACCCTTCACCAGCTTTATTGCTCTTCTCTGGACTCGCTCCAGCACCTCGGTGTCTGTCTTGTAGTGGGGGGCCCAAAACCAAACAGAGCACTCAAGGTTCTGGTACAGGCCAGTAGCAGGTTGTCTTCCCTCTCAGCTCCTGGATGTGAGATGATATTCACACAAGTCAGTTCTGGAGTCGTTCTGCGCTGTTGCAGTCTATGTAGAACACTGGTGTACGTACAAGGGGTATCAGCTGGTGTCTGTCTTGGTTTCAAATACTCACAAACTCTGCCACTGCAGATCGTGCTGTAGTAGTAGAACAACCTCTCGGGTATCAGCTGGTGTCTGTCTTGGTTTCAGATACTCACAAACTCTGCCACTGCAGATCATGCTGTAGTAGTAGAACAACCTCTTTTTATCTAAGTGCCTACCATGGTGGAGGTATACTTGAGGCTAAAATCCTGTTTGATATTTTGGCTGTTGCATTTTCTCTTCCTGAAAGGGCACATAGATCAGAAGTACAGCATAGCTCTTCGTTAAATGCCTTCAGTTCAACCAAGTTTTACTCATTAAGTTCATAAAGCCAAAAGGTGTTTTGCTTTTCCAGGTTTTGACCTGAACACCCTTCCTTGAAACTGAAAATCTCAGAATTAGTAGTTAGGCAAAGCAACCATCTTTCTTGTCTTAAAGATGACATCTTGACTAACCATACTTCTGTTGATCCTTCTTCACTCTGCTACTGTGTCTTGCTGCATTCTTGCAGTTTATGGATACATAAAGGAAAAATAATCTGTGAAATTCTTTTTTGTGTGTTTTTTAGTTTGACTGTTACTTCATGACTCCTAGAAACTTCATGCCATGAAAACAAAAATAGTTGCCTTTATTTTCATTGCTTACCAATATATTGGGTTAAAGGCCTGCCTTTGGAAAACTTGCATGGCATTTCAAGGCTTCCTTCCTTTTCCAGTTTGCAAAATGTTGCAGAAATTTACCACAGTATTACTGATAGCGCTTAGCATCTACATATTCTGAACACGACAAAGTTTTAGCGTTTATGCTATGTGTAATTGATGTCCACAGGTTGAGATTTATTTGCTCGTATTGTAATGGTTGGCTCTGAACTGAAGGGTGACTACACTTAACGTTAACGCTGGTTAAAGTGCTTCTTGTTGTTTTGTTTTCACAGCTCTACTTTGTGTTCTGAATGTAGGCATTCATATTGTGCAGCTTTCAGTAGATAAATGCTGTGATTATTTTTTTTTCTTATATACTGTGAGTGAGCGATCAGCAAGTAGAGAGTTCTAGCGTTATATGTCAAGCTGCAATACCCTTGATTCCTTTCTTAATATCCCTTAGTTTTGTGTTTCAGACCTCTGTAGGGCAACAGGGTGGTCCTGCAGAATATTGTGGTGGTGAAAACTCTGTTTCCGATTCCACATGAGTTTGGAAAAAAGCACACAAATGGATTTCTGTATGCTGTTCATGGTGCTTTTTGTCATTGTGTAATGATCACAAAATCCATGTAATTGCTCACAGAAGAAGAAACGCAGAAGAGACTGAAACTAAGGATTAATTTTTTAATCACCTCAAAGTGCTGCTAGGCCGGGCTAAATATGTCAAACAGGAGAACCCAGCCATAGAGATACTATTTAGAGCGTTGGTTGTTGCTGCCACTATAAATATGAGACACAGACATTTTGATGGCAGAACAAAAAATTTCAAGTACCCATATGTCAAATATGGAGGATTTGAAAATGTGTATTGACTTTAAAACTTTAACATTTAAATTTTTTTTCTACATACTATAATTTCTATCATAGTACTATATATTAAAAAGCAAAAAATATTTTTTTAAAATCTCTCTTTTCTTCCTCCCACTTAGCAACAAGTATTGTATGACATCCTCAAACAGTGTGGACCACCTTTTACTGAATTTAACCTTATGTGACATAATGGTTTCACTAGCAAGCACTTCAACACTTCAGATGGATTCTGGTTGGTTGGACATGATAAGGAAATTTGTGACAGATACTCTTCAGGATGGCAGCAAGCTGAATAGCAAGCAGGTGAACAGATTGCTTGGTGTGACTTGGAGACTAATGCAAATACAGCAAAACAAAGGTAAGATACGAGTAGTTTCTGAAAAGCAAAATTATGCACTGACAAAGAGTTTGAGTTACTCTAGCATTTTGAGGTCACTTCATCTTATAGCCTCAGTTGTTACATCATAATGTATTTTGTCTGTAGAAGTAAATTGAATTTCATGGTCATATCCCTGCATGTAGCATTGAAAGGGCTTGATCTTTAGGAAGGCTGTTAGATTCATGCTGTTGATATGCAACATATTAATATATTTGTTTATCTGTTTTCTGTTTTTACTTCTTGAGATATTCTTATAAATGGGAAGATGAGTTTTTCTTCATTGAAAAGTAATTACTAGGATGTAGAGGTGTATAGTACTTTAATATTCTGATCCTTATTTAAAATCATTAATGTAGCCAGTAGGCTCCCTTGAGTACTATCAGATGACCATTCTAGTTCTGTGATGACATGAAATGCCAAGATAGTTCTGATGGAAGCTGCTGTAGAATATTTTCCAGGGTGTTTGATTTGAGTTCTTTTCCATGAGAAAACATATTTCCAGTTGTGACTTGCAGGACCAGTACAGTATTTTGGCTTGACTTTTTTGTGTTTTTTTTTTTTGCTTTTCAAGTACTACTTGATTGTGTTCCGGATGAGACCTTAGTTGACATATCTGTTAAGTGATTGATGTAGGACTTGTTCAAGAAAGGAATTTTCAGTAAATCTGAAGGTAGTGGGGGTCCATTGTGTTGTACCAGTCTGGTAGAAGTGAATTCCACATCCACGCAGCCAAGTAGAGTTTATTGAAAATGCTTTGTTCTTAGCAGCAGGTTTCATGGTTAGTGTTGTAAGATGAAAAGATGTCAAATGTCCCATAAATATATTTTGGCAGTTAGTTGTATCTCCTTCCAAATCCATTTAATTGGGAAATCTGTCTATTCCTATGTCCCTGATGACAAAGGTAATAAATAATCATTCCTATCTGCACTTCAAATTGGCTTCCTGTTGAAGGGAATCAACAGTCCAAAGTCAGAGATATGCCTGTCTCACTAGCTGAGCTAAAGCAGAAGGATTGCTACTCAGGAAAGTAGTTTCCCAACTGTTGTTAGACTGTTAAATCAAATACTTCATGCTTTTCCTTGTAACGGGAGATTGATTTTTTCCTTTGTCAAACTTTTGCCAGATAGTGGATAATGGCTGGTGTTTTTCTAACCAAAGTGGCCAGTTTAGTGCAATAATCTTCCCCAGGAATGCAAAAAATAAATAAGCTTAAAAAAAGCTTAAATGAAATTACAAAAGATTGATATGTGTGGATCTTGTCTGCTGATCCTGTAAAGGTTCAGGAATTTCACTGCAAGTAGGAAGTTCTTTACCTCGTGAATCTATATCTGTTTGTGTGGACAATTTATCTCATCCCTTCGAGATAATCCTTTTGCAGTACTGAAAGCCTGACCAGGTGCCAGGTTATAATTCATTTACTAGCTGTAGAGGAAATACAGCCTTGACATGCTGGAGAAATGGGCTGACGGTTCAACAAGGACAAGCACGAAGTCCCGCACCTGGGAAGGAACAAGCCATGCACCAGTACATGCTGAGGGCTGACCAGCTGGAAAGAAACTTAGGAGAAAAGGGCCAGGGGGCTCTGGTGGAGCCAGCAATGGACTCTTGTGGCAAAGGTGGCCAGTGGTAACCTGGGCTGCATTAGGAGGAGTGATTGACAACAGGTTGAGGGAGATGATCCTTCCCCTGTATTCTGCACCGGAGAGGCCATGCCTGGAGTACTGTGTCCAGTTCTGGACTCCCCAGTACAAGAGACGTGGACATACTGGAGGGAGTCCAGCGAAGGGCCATGAAGATGATGAAGGCCCTGGAGCATCTGTGCTGTGAGGAAAGGCTGAGAGAGCAGGGACTGTTCAGGCTGGAGAAGAAAAGGCTCAGGGGCCATCTCATCAATGTATGTAAATACCTGAAGGGAGGGTGCAAGGAAGGTGGAGCCAGGCTCTTTTCAGTGGTGCCCAGTGACAGGACCAGAAGGCACAATCTGAAACCCAGGAGGTTCTGTCTGAACATCAGGAAACACTTTTTCACTGTGAGGGTGACCAAGCACTGGCACAGGTTGCCCAGGGATATTGTGGAGTCTCCACCCTTGGAGATATTCGGAAGCCGTCTGGACATGGTCCTGGGCAACCAGATCTACCTAATCTTGCTTTGGCAGGGGCATTGGACCAGATGACCTCCAGAGGTCCCGTCTCACCTCAACCATTATGTGATTTGGTTGAAGAAGAGAAGCTTACTTCCTTGGGTTTGGTTTGGTTTGTTTTGTTTTTGATGGTGCTCTAGAAATTCTGACTTGTATTGTGTCAAGTGGTAACTGCAAAAGATGGTACTTACCAAAATATAACTCTGATTTGTTTAAAACCTATATTGACATTAAGGGCCTGGAAAGGTATGTCATCTTTAGAAGACAATGCAAAAGAAAAAATGAACCATTACAATCAAAATTTTTTTAGAACACAATGGAAATCAAAGCACAGGAAATTTAGATAGAAAGAACAAATAGCTAATGAATGAGAGATTAAATAAAACTGTAGTCAGCCTCCTGCGTGTTATGCTGCAAAAACACAGTGGTATCTTTGCAGTCGCATTTTTCAGGGTTGCCTGTTTCGAGTAGCTGTTTATGCTGGGGTGAAATATCCACCTTTTTCTGTGGATGTCTAGAAGAGCTTCGAGCTGCAATGTCTGAAGATTTCTCTCCATTGTTTAAGTTCAAACTGTGGATCTGCTCTCTGTAATTAGGAGGTCTGCTCCTTTCTTGCGTCTCTCAGGTATGACTTTAGCAGCAGGTTGCTTGATAGTTGTAGTTTTGATAAATTTTTCCCAAGTAACAAAGAGAGCACACTCAGTCACTTCAGAAGGTGGCTTGCCATGTGCCAGTTAAAACTGAAACGTTAAAAATTATGAGGACTTTGGCTGCATTTGGGAAGTCTGTCTAATGTGGACCTTTTAAGTACTAATTTTTAAGAATACCTTCTTAAATTGCTTCCGTTTTTATACTTGTCCTGTTATATGAAGCAATTCAAATAGTAGCACCTGCTTTACTAAACGTGCCGTAGAGAGTTTTTGGAAGGTGAATGAACGTTCTACACACTTAGAATATTTATTTCTTATTATATTTATTCAGTAAACAGTTTGTTAATTAGCTAAAAACTACATAAAGGTATAATTGTTATTCAGTTAAGAATAAGCCAGTCGTCTGTTTAAGAAACACTGTCCAAGATGAATCTTCACCTGAAGAGTATGTGAATTTAATAAGTTGATGCTCCTGATAAAATGAAAAGAACTTAATAATTTATCTTTATTAAAACCCATTCTAATATTTGATGTATTTTTTCTGTTGACAAGTATGTTAGATTTCAACTTCTATATGGTTCCCTGCATTAAGCTTGAGTGTGACAATGCCATTTCAGGTGCTTTTTATAGCATATCTTTTAAGTGAGACTCGCTATATGATAACTTTAAATATGTTCCCTGGTAAGAGTTTTAATGATGAAGACTGGCCTCTGACTGGATCTGGAATAATTTTTAGTATGGAGCATTCTTGTCTCTGTGGACAGAAGTAGCTCTGCTCGGTGTGGAACACAAAATTGTGTCTGTTTTTGAATACATAACTTACTAAGACTGCTCTGTACACCTGGATGGAAAGACAAAGAGGCTTCCTCGTCTTGGTTTATGAAGGTAATGAAGTGATTGCTGCTACTTAAGTATGTCTTGACAGCAATGAATTCATTGGGATCCCAAGCTCTTCTGACACAAATTTAGTGAGGTCTCATACCCTTCATGTATCTTTTAAGTTTTCAGATGCTTCTCCATTCTTTCCAGGCTTGTCTTCTCTGAATGCAGATATTTTTCCATGCTTTGTTGATTTTTATATCCAGTGGTTTAATCTGGTTTCCATAAAAAATGTTTGGTCTGTTTCTCAGTCTACTAGAATAACTTCTGCACTTACTCGCTGGGTTTAGCCAACTTTGTCATAAGGATAGAACTTTCATACATTATTTTAAGTCTGGTGATAACACATAGTTGATGAGAGCTTCAGAGAAGGAAAGGTTGCAGTGGAGTTTCGCAGTTCTCTTTGCAGTGGCTTGCCAGCGGCCTCTTGAGGTATGTATTTTCTGGTCAACTAGCAAGTGTGATTTGAAACCGACTGGTTCAAAGACATGGAGAGCTGCTAAGGTTGGTGTGTTTGGCAGGAAGAAAGGGATAGGGTAGAGAGAACTGAAGGCACTGTAACGGTGAGGTTTGGGGGAGCGTAGGTAAGGAGTAAAGGAGAGAAGAGTGGAGTGAGATCACTGCACTAGGGGAAAAGGACGTGGAAGATAGATGTGGAAAGCAGGAATTTATTGGTTCTCAGCTACCTCGCAACCTGTGCACTGGCCTGTCTTCAAGAAGTTCTGAAGTTTTCACTTGCATGTTGTCTCTGTTCTTTTGTGTGGCTCTTTGACAAGCAACACAGGAAAGTGTTGTTTCAATGGTTTAGGAGTCTATTCAGGAGCTGTTTTAAAACATTTTGGTACTTCCCTGTGGAGTTAAATGTAGATAGTTGCAGATGCTCATTATAGCTCTTCTGTGTATGTGTCTACGTATAAAATCAGAAGATTAAGAAGCACTACTTCAGATTTTTATATATTTCTTTTCTAGTGGCAACAGAACCTTTGATAAAAGCAGTATATACACTATACCAGCAAAGGAATCTCCTCTTTCCAGTTCGTACGTTGCTTTTGAAATTTTTTAGCAGAGTTTACCAAAAAGAAGATTTGAGGACTCAAAGAATCAGGTAAAAACCATTTGCATATTCTTTTTCATTTCAACATAGCATATTTATTTCAGAAGTTACAATACTGAATTCCTGTGTAGATGTTATAAAAGTTCATTGTGAATATGTTTTCGCGCTGTGTCACTGAAATTTGCAAGTTTAGGTTCTCTGTGAGATTAAGATGTGTATTAGCTTAGTGGTGTTTTTTTTTTTTAATGTAAGTATTAGATACATCTTAAGGATTTAAAATTTAACTTGAAGTACACTGCTGGCAAGCTCATTGTTACTGGCCGTGTGGTAGTTGGTAGATATGCAAAGTTGTGCAGCTATAGCCTTGGAGCATTTCCATTACTTCAGCCCGAGGTCGTGGACTTGTGACTTGGTGCCTTTGCTGGTTCTGGTAGTGCCTGTCTAGCCTTTTGTACTTACTTTCTTTAAGAAAAGTATTCTTTTGTTGTTTTGGGTGCGTGGTTCTAAAGAGACTAGGTTTAAGAAAATGTTCCTGTCATTTTGGGTTCCCAGCTTCATACATCTATTAGATATCTGACTTACTTCAAGTAAGAGGAGATTATCCTCTATATTCCTGTCATTATACTTTTCCAAATTGTCTCCAAGTCTTAACTTCTCCAGAAGGTATTTTTCAGCCAAGTCATCTGGTTCCAGCTATGTAAAATCCTTAAACACAGATCAAGCTTCATCAATCCTAGCTTGTTTGAAACTACGAAGGGACATAAGATCATACCCATGATACCTGTTTCTGCTACTAGGTAAAAAAAATCAAACCTTGGGGCCACCAGAAGTACTGACATCCATTAGCAGAGTCAGGCTTCGGGAAAATTATTCTCTCTGCAACTTGTTTGCTTTGTTAAATCTTATGTTGTGGTGTCCTGGTTTGGCTAAAACA